>NW_027509104.1:0-27839 GCF_051911475.1 Siphateles boraxobius
GTTTCCTCTTTTCCTTGCAAACTTCCTTCTTTTTCTCAGAGCCTGAGAACAAATGTAACGATTAGGGAATCCTTCCCAGCTAATCACACTGTGCCGTGGCCACTTCCGCCATGTTGATTACCACGGAAACCATTAGAGAGAAGAAAGTGGCGGGATGTTTGATGGTGTCCGGCGGCTCAGGGGAGGTCAGAGAGGGGTGTGTGTGATAGGCCATTAAGTCTTCCTGCTCCCATTACTCGAGCATTTCCTCTATCTCACACACACACACACACACATACAGACACACACACACACACACACACACACACACACACACACGCACACGCACACCTCAGTCTGGACACTAATCATTACCATACCACAAACTATTAGCAATACAGCGCTCATACTGCGCTCGGATCTCTGCACAGTGATCTTCACGTGGTTGGTCAGGGATTCAAAAGTTGTCTTGTCTGCTGAATCTGCATGATCTAAACTATTTAACTTAAATCTCAGGTAACTGTTTAACTTGTCAAGTAATATAATACATATACACATTTTTCATTTAATTTTTTAGTTTCAATTTAATTTTTTATAAAATTAAATGCCTCAATAAATATTTGTTCATGTGAATCCTAAGGAATCCTCAAGTCAGTGGTATTTCCATAAAAGTAAAAGGATAATTCACACAAAAAGTAAAATTATAAATTCATAAATGACTCCCCATCATGCTATTCCGAACCCATAAGACTTTCATTCATCTTCAAAACATTTTTTTTTAATTAAATCTGAGATATTTCTTTTCCTTCATTAAAAGTCCACTCCACCAAAACTTTGATGCTTCAAAAAGTTCATAAAGATATCATAAAAGTAATCCATAGGAATTGTGCGGTTGATTTCAAATTTAAAGATAGCTGATGAACGCATTTAATGGAGGGTGATATTGTTTAATGCACATAGAGCACATTACATATGTTGAGCAGACACTCATCTGTACTTTTGTGACATGTGAGAACAAACCTGGTTGGTTCTTGCATGTCAAGCAATCATGTTTGATCTTTTATTTACCAAATTTTATTTGCTTTATATTTGTGCGTTGTAAGCAACACAGATTACTTTAGCAACAGGACAGAAATGCCCTTGCAACTACACTTGTATTAAGTGGCAGGTTTTTCAGGGTCAAGATCTGCTCTTGTTCTTCAGAAAACATAAAAATCTATTATCATAGAAAATTTACATTAAATTCTCACATACCCCCTGCAGTTCCATCATGGACCTCTAGAGGCTGGTGAACAAATTATTCGCTCACAATGCATCTCTTTTCAGTCAATTATTGTAGTCTAATGTCTCCATTTTCCCACCGATATGTGTTAATCAAAGCCCATGGGTATAATAGACATAGTCCCAGATGGCCACACTAGCGTTTGCTCTTTTTTTGGGGATAATACATGTAGGGTGTGATCTCAGTATAACATGAGTGACATGTGCCTCCTCACTCTCTTTAGGCAACCAGCAGAGAACCGTAGCCAAGACCATGAACAAATGTGCTCCAAGACCCCCAACTCATGTCAGGCACTTGATAATAACAGTTCTGTCATGACAACTCTCTGAGTATTTGGCATGGTAATGGATATGATGGTAATGTTGATATGTTTGGTCTTGGTGGAATAGATCTGCTATGCTGCTGCTGATACACAGCAGTCATGGGACTTGCTACTGCAATACATTCACAACTCGCTGCTGTGAGCAAGTAAGACAAGCTGCTGCTGTACGATATAGCATACATGAATTTCCCGTAGCAAATCTATACAGGTGGAGCTGGGGAGGATGGAGGGTTTCTGAAAGCGAGGTTATTGGCTGCTGATACAAAAAGGAACCAACCAGCTGTGCCCTACAGAGAATGTTGTGATTGCAAGCAGATTGAGTTAAGGACCTATCAGCCTGCGCCATCTACAGTTCCATGACAGAACTTTGTATTTGCAATAAGTACAACCACACCATCCCACAACATGCCGTGTAATTTGAAGAAAAATTCATGTCTGTAGCACAAATGGTGCTGAATGAGTTAAGTGCAACGTTTAATACTTTTGAACACATTTTGAACCAAACCCGAACCTTAGGAACTAAATTTCAATAGCTGTGATGCAAAGGTCACAGGTTAATTTCTCAGGAAAAATACAACGTCATTACATGTATACCTCGAATATTTGTTTTTGTATATCAAATAAATAAATGTGTATGTATTAAAGTTTAATTATTTATCAGTGTGATATGCAAAAGGATATGCAATAAATGACATAGCTGAGATAACCTCAGATTTATAGACAATGGAACCAGGGGAATTCCTCAAACAGGAGTCATTACCCAGAAACCTGAGCAGATCCTCATTGTAATGTGAGAGATGATTATAGCTCTAGAAAGCTCTTTAGCGGATCAAGCTACAGCTCCCTTTTGTAGGACAGCATTCTTTCAAAAATATGTAAAAATACCAAAAGCAAAGCAAGGACAAATTACTGTTACACTCCAATGTTGGAGAACCTGATCTGGATTAAGTGAAAACAGCCTTTCTGGTTTCAGAAACTGAATACAGCTTTTGTTCTCTTGCGCTGTGGTTTAACGTTTGTTTATGCTGAAACAGTCTACTGTTCAACTGAGAGCTGCAATGCACAACCCCGGAGAGGAAGTGGAGCTGACCTACAGGTGTAGGGAAAATAACAGAAAAAACAACAACAACATTGGACTTAAAGTCATTTAACTCTAGTCATTTTCCTGTTTTCATTGATGCTAAAATGCTTCAAAATGTTTTTGGTTCATAATAAGGTTATTTCATGGAGTTATCAGTGAAGTATCAACTTTGTCTCCGATGTTTCTTCATATTTCTTAGACAGCAATAAAAATAGATGTAAATGAGTTAAAGTATGAGACATTGTTGAGATCTAAAGGAGACACTTGGACTATTATGGGGTCTTTTTTTTCCTTGGGAGACAGGGGATCAGTATTCCCTGTTTAATCTCTTAGAGAACAATTAATGATAAAAATGTCTCATTTAGCTTCTTATTTAGCTTCTCTAATATTTATCCCTTTTCTGTTATTTTTATAATTTTTTAAAATCTAAAATTAGGTCTTTCTTTTGTTTAGTTTAAGCCCTACATTTGTGTTTAATTTGTGGCTGTCTCTTATTGAGGAAGTGCCTCAAGATTCAAACAGGATCAAAATAGCATTTCATGGGGAAAAAAACAAATAAAGCACATTGTGGTCTCAGGGCAATATCACCTCCTGGACACTGACAATTTTGCCTTGAACGACCACACTCTTTAGTTTTTATGTGAATTACAAATGCATTGTAATTTGCAATCGTCATGGGATTCATAACTATTGCAACGGTCACAGCTGAGGTCAAATAAAGGAAACCCAGCCAACACAATGTTCTAATCCACGACTCTAAATGAACCAGACAGAAGGATGAAGAAACGACAGAGAAACAGACAGTGAATGTAAGAGAGAGAGAGAGTCTGTCGTGTAGACTAATTGCGCTTAAGATAAGTAATTGTACAATAGTTTGATGGTGGTCTTTAATCACAGCCATTTTCTTCTTAAGTGTAATGTGCACCATGTGAGAGCTGGACGCTCATCGCTGCAGAATCAGGATATTTATGTTTACTCATGTCCGGGGATTACACATTGTACTGGATTGGCAACAATATGTCCTTATGGTAATACTACATCTAGCTCATGAGAGAAAGGAGAGAGGTGGCGTTGACCTCTAGGGGTGTTGCGATGGTCCAGCTAATTTAGCATGAAGGATGAGCACACTGATTCTAGATGTACTACTAGACTACATCTCATCCTCTATATTTAGACTGATACTGTATGGAAAAAAGTGAAGGGAAATAAACTCATATATGCCTCTCCCAGGTGGGTCTGTTTCTAATTGCTGGGCTGATGCAATGCAACTGCAAAACTGCTTTCTTTTTCTCATCAAGGTCTTAGTCATTTATTTATTTATTTATTTTTAGTGCTTATCTTTCATTCTTATCTATCTATCTATCAATCAATCTTTCTATCTATCTATCTATCTATCTATCTATCTATCTATCTATCTATCTATCTATCTATCTATCTATCTATCTATCTATCTATCTATATATCCTCTGAAGACAACAGACCTGTTAAAAACACTGTTTTTATTGAGCTGATAGACTAGGTTTGGTCTTTTGTTGTTTGTTTGTTTCTTATACATATTATTAATATGTTTTATTGTTGTACCGCACAAAAAAAAAAGAAAGAAAAGAAAATATATTGATGGGAATATATTTTTTTAATGTGCACATTTTTTTATTTTTATTTTTTTGTCAGGGGGGAATACATAAACATTTTGGGGTTTCATGTTTTATGGGAACATTCCATAGACATGATGGTTTTTATACTGTGCAAACGGTATATTCTCTCCCCTAACCCTACCTAAGAAAACTTTCTGCATTTTAACATTAAAACAAAAAAAAACAAAAAAAAAAAATCAAAAAAAAATCACTTAGTGTGATTTATAAAAGGTTTTCTTAATGAAGTTGTTTTCCTACAAGGTCAAGGATTTGGTATTGCCATCTTTGTCCCCATAATGTAGAGTTTACCTGAACCACACACACACACACACACACACACACACACACACACACACACACACACAAAAAAAATCAATAAAACAATGGCTTTAAATAAACATTTACATTTAAAGGCATGTGTAGTGGGATGACCTTAGGTCTATGTTTTAGTTTTCTTATCGAAAAGGTTTTGCTTATCGCATGCAACAAGATGGAATATTATAATTGACATCAATCCACAATCTGACTTGTGATGAAGGAATTAAACCACACCGTGTTCATTCGTTGGTCAGAGGAGAAGTAAGGCCAAAACAGTCAAATTCAGCAAAACAAAATTCTGAATCCAAATTAAAGCAAAAATTCTTATTGTATGGGTTATTCTGTTCGATTAAGGGCTCGGTTCACTTTCAAATGTCCAAAATCAGTCTGAGAATATTGTGCAACTTTTGTATAACATTTTTTCCCCTCCCTGGAGCTGTGTATATAGTGGCAATAGATCTGTTGATATTTGATCTGTGTTTATGTCCTGTGGGAATCGAGGAGGTGGCAGGGACTTACCCCGTCTATTCTGTACACCACAGGGTCATCTCTCTCTTTCTCTCGCTATCGCTTGCCATTTGCATTTCCCATTCTACAGGCATGTCACATAAACAAAAACTGGCTTGCAGCTACGAAACAACGGCCACACGTCAGACATCAACCATACGTATTTTCCTCCAAGAGACAAAAAGAGGAGCTTGTCCAGTAACAGTATCAAGGAGTAAAATAAGAAATCAAGCAGAACGCTGAGGTTTGCGTGGCCTAAAGGGGTTTCTGTGTAGATGAGGACACACATGCCTGATTTATGACAGCATGCAGTCATCATATCAGCTCACGTCACCTTAACCTGTGTCTGCTGTCTCTGGGTCCTGGCAAGTCGCAAAACATTTTTTTTTTTT
The DNA here is from genome assembly GCF_051911475.1 of Siphateles boraxobius. Taxonomy (NCBI): domain Eukaryota; kingdom Metazoa; phylum Chordata; class Actinopteri; order Cypriniformes; family Leuciscidae; genus Siphateles; species Siphateles boraxobius. The sequence goes on from NW_027509104.1 coordinate 5,516, forward strand.
AATATATCTTTTCCTCCATCTATTATTTCTTATTTTCTTTCATTAAAGAGGATACGGTTTGTGTTGAATTAAGAGTAAGATTTTCCTTTCCATTGTCCACATGAGCACCAAAGCTAATTGGACAAATAACAAGCCTATACTAAGCCATGGCTCTGGCCCGTTCGGTTTTGTTGAAGGTTTTCAACTTGTCTCTTGAATAAAAAGAAATGAGCAGGACCTTAGTAGAAACTCTGCAGATTCACATGAAACTGAAATGCTTATCATGCACAATTGTATACACATTGCCCACCTCATGCTTGTTTGTTTATTTTATATTTGTGCTAGTTTTATAATGCTTTCAGCTATCATTAACAATGTAGACATAGAACAAATAACCATAGAAAATGCAAAAAAAAAAGTGAAGGTAAATAGAGTGCAGTTGTGACGTTCCTTTTTGAGGTACTTTTGAGGTTTTGAGGCCTTGGATCAAACCATCAAGTTCTAAACATTTCAAATTTTAATTTGAAGCAAAAAAAAAAAAAAAAAAAAAAAAAAAAAGAGACATTAAAATCGTACTACTTAGAAGTTTAGACAATATATTTTAAATTTGCTACTGATCTTTTTTTTTTTTTAAAGTAGATTGGTAGGAAGGAACTGATTTGAATACATCCCTTGCGACGCTTGATGAGAGTAGGGGTGTCTAAACATATTTTGGAGTTTTATTTTTTTTAACTTGTGTCTTCTACAGAAGCATATTTCTTCATTTTATAAAATCCTGACCTCAAAGCTCATTGTAACTTTCTTTATGTCATTAAAATATATATATATATATATTATCTTTGAAAAAAAAAAAGATTTGCACTCTATTGTTAATTATCCATACACCAAGTAAGATTCAGAATATAATCATTCAGAATATCAAATAACCAACAGAAGCAGGAAGAAGCCAATCAGAGTTCAAAGGTTAGGTAAAGTCTTTCTGGATTAGTTTCATGTCAGGCCTCTACCTGTCTTTAGTATCCAATCATTCTGTCCCATCATACACGTTACAGCGTGCCTGTGATGGACTTGTCGCATTCCATGGAAATCAAGTGGCAGGAATTGCTTCTGCGCCATTCTCAAATCATCTCACACGCGCCTCCTGTGCCCCGCTTAGCACAGAACACCCACAATCCAGTGCTTTACGGTGAGGGGGCGTTCTCTAAAGAACATTATACCTTCTTACAGCCACATCATCGGGTTACAATGCTCACATGTTCCTCTAATAATTTGAGCACGCTTTCCAATGTATTCAGAAGGCTTAGGTGTGTGCAACGAAGCGATTGGGGACTTTATTCAGGTCTCTACATGAATCTAAATTGATTAACGTAAGTTTTTTTTTTTTTGTCGTTTTGTTTTGTTTGTGTTTTGGGGCATGGCAATTCTGCCCGAGATTTGCCACCATAAAGGGGCTTGAGCTTAGGCCCGTGCTTCTTTCCAAACCTTCCAAGAACGTTGATAAGCAGATCCCCGAATGAAATCTCCTCGTCCCCGGCTGCGTCTGCCTCTAATCGTTTTATTTACAGTTACAATAAAAGACGAGTCTGTAATGGCTGGGTGACATAATAAGTGGTGCAGGAACAATCGGAAAACAGTCCTAAGCGCATTCCAATTTTCGCATTAGGCTAATCGTGGAGAGGAAGGAAATAAAGACATCAGTTGGATGAAACGAGCGTAATTGGAGAATAATGTAGTTAGTTTGCTCTAATCTTCTGCATAATATTAAAATGTTCTCAGTGCTCCCCAGCTGCAAGCAATCAGTCGCTCTGGAGGGGGAAGACAAGAAAAGAACGCGCAAGAGAGAGACACACAGAGAGATAGAGAGAGAGAGAGAGAGAGAGAGAGAGAGAGAGAGAGAGAGAGAGAGAGAGAGAGAGAGAGAGAGAGACGCTGCATGTAGGTGTCTGTTAGCAAAATTTCTTTAGCATTTTGAGAAATCAGAGCACTTGTCTGTACGTACAGTAGTTGACAGAATAGCTAACTAAAAGAAGAAGCAGCTCTACTAACTACATTCTCTATTTCTCTAGAGTGACAGTAGCTCAGCTGTGTTCATAACAATGTTGCTTTTACAGTAACAACTTATTTCTTTCAACAAGTAGCAGTGTGATGTGACAGAACACTATATCCCTGTTGTTGTTTTTATTTGTCACACAATATTGCGCACAGCTATCAACTGAATGAGCTGAGGCAATAATCAAACACTCTAGAAAGTCTTTTTATTCTTAAATAGCATTGAGGAGATTCACTTAGTGAGTCAATTTGTGTGGATGATTCACTGAACTGATTCCAAGAAATGATTCACTCATTCTTTTGAATTCCTTTCTCAGTTATGTTCCTAGAACTGAGACTTCATATGGGATTTACTATATGTATAGCTCGTCTATTACAATTAAAATGTTTTAACTGTTGTAATGAGTGTACATTAATAAATTAGGTATTTTGTGTCAGGGGTATTTTACCCCTTTATAACCCTGTAGTATATTTCTTGTTAGTGGGCTAAAAGGGCTAGTTGTTTTAAAGGCTAGTTTCACTGTATCTACTTTAAAGAGGCGTATCCAAAACTAGCAGTTGATCATTATTAAACCAATAAAGGTAAATAAATGGTTTTACTTAGAAAAGTACTTTAAAAATTCAATTGTGTTAGCATTAGCTCATAACATTTAGCTTACACACATTAATACACACTTACATTCAAGCAGGTCATGTTTATTGGATAAGGCCTTATTTCATCAACTGACATTAATGATTAGCCATAAACTAGCAAACACTTCCTTCTTTGGTATGTTGGCTTTATCATCACCTGCAGTACTTTTGATAAGCGTCCAGCAAAAAGAATGAAAGAAAATTGAATGAATGATGTACTTTTCTCTCTTTTTCTCTCATATTATTTTTCAAAGTTATGGCAAACTGCACAATCTTGAGAGCATGCGTCGACCAGTAGCAGAATTAAAGGCAGGTTATTTGTTCTCCCTGTGGCTTCTCTCATCTGTGATTTCAAGCCTTCTTTCGCTCTGAGGGTGTTTTTTACTCCCGTTATTGTGCAGGAAATTGTCATTAGTCAGTGGAACAAATAACGTGAAAACCGCCATGGTTGCCTTTGCTCCGCATCAAAACACAACAATGAATTAATCAAATTAAAATTCCTTGTTATGCGATTTTGCTTTAATTTCCAAAACCAAGCCCCTATTTAGTATTTGAGAAAACCAAAATGGGGAAGTCACAGTTAAAGGCCTCAGTAACAGTGTTATATTAGGAAAGAATTATCAATCCTTTAAGCTAATTTGGATAACTTGGAAACCATAAAAGTAAGCTTGTGAAATGCAGTATTTGCTAAGCTTCTGCTGTCTTCACAGGTCTTTAACTGCAGCAGCTACTTAATGGACTTTGTTTTTGCGCATTGATTGACTGCCATTGCGACATTAAATCCAATTCAAGTTATTATGACGCTACAAAAGCTATTACAAATGGCTAAGGAGCTGTAAAGTGTGGTACAGATGCATGGAAGTGTCTCTTAAAGGCATTTTTTTTTTAATTTTAGAATCTGAGATTCCTATACTATCAAAATTAACAAGAGCCTGGCTGTAAAAATTATATATCAGGGATATATATGCTTACCAAATATCAAATATCACAATGATAAATATGATAAGACTGTGTAAAGGTGATTCAGACTCGCAGCGATTTTATCCCTAAAGTCGACTTAACTGTTGGTAGTTTCTATGCAGTAACCAAGTGAAAATGAGCGAGCTCCACTGTCTAACTCTGATTGGTAACTAAATGATGTCATTCCTTATTTGCATAAAGGTCTCTATCACTCATGTTGTCTCAAATCCTCAACACTCATTAAGCATGAATACATTCTAATTGCTTTTTTGCTGCAAATTGATGTCAGTGTGAGCACCCTTTTATATAATGCAGTTTGTAACTAGTTAAAATGCTCCAGTCATAAACTGTCCTGAAAACAGTCAGTATTCAAGAAATAGTTTACAAAGAAAAAAAAATCTTAATGTCAGACATTAAAAGTCTTTTAAAGCCTTCTGTAGAAGACGGAAAGCTTTATTTATATCAGGATGCCCAAGCTGCTCTAAGTAAGTGAATGGCTGTCAACATTTTTAATGAATTACACATATATTTCAGTCTGTACCTAACATAAATCTTTTGCTGTGATTCCCAACCCTGGTCCTGGAGCTGGAGTACCCTAACGTTGCACATTTTTGATGTCTCTCTTTTCTAATGCATCCATTTGAGGTCTTGGAGTCTTTACTAATGAGATGATGAGTTGAATCAGGTGTGGTTAATTATGAAGACATCTAAACTGTGCAGTGCTGGGAGTGCTCCAGGAACATGGTTGGGAACCATTGACATGGATGACTGTTTTGACACTTTTATGATGGTTCTTTTTTGTCCTGATATTTTGGATCTTGACAGATCCTGGTCCCAACCACTTTTATTACATGTAAGCAATTAATACATACTGCTAAATTTTCCTTTGTGTTCTATGAGGGTGCAAAAATAACAACACAATCTTCATTTTTGAGTGAATTATTTCTGTAGTTGTTTTCTAAACCTAAACCTGTTTTCTAAAGTTTCCATGTTCTCGTCTAGTCCCACTTTGTTTTTAGCGTTCCTCTCTCTGTACGTAGTCTAGCGGCGGATGTGGCTGCCATATGCCCTCCCAAAGCCAAGTGCGGGCCCGAAGCGCTGGTGTATTGCAGTCATTAGCCCCTCACGCCGTCAAGCTCCAAACTCATTTAGCCTCATGCTGGACCTTCATTATGATAGACTTGTATCAGATGGCATCTCTAGCTGGGCACAGGCTCAGGGCGAGAGGGGGAGAATAGGGCTGTAGCCATGGCCCGCTCCTGCCCCAGCGGGTGGGTGGAGGGGTTGGTGAGAGAGAAGCAGATGTAGTGGTGGGGGTTTATGCTAGACCACCACAGAGGAAGAAAACATTGGAGACCTCAGAGACTCCTTGCACTTGCTTTGTTGCATTTATTTTCTTTTTGGCTTTCTGAGCTTTTTTGCATAAAATATTTCTGCTACTGACACTTTGCAACATGGCACGCACAGTGACGGGCCAGGGCATCCCTGCACATCTCAACAGAAAACTAAGAAAACGTACGCATTCACATTTGTAGATTTTTCAGTATAATCTGGCGGTTCTCAATTTAGCTTGCTGGCAGCAGAATCAAAACAAAATAATAGTAACATTTCTAATACTAATTCTGCCTTCACATATCATCACATATTTACTACTTCCCACTTCTGAAGTCATATTTATGAGTTGCCTTGCCTATTTTTTGGGAACATTTTATTAAACCCAAAATGTATTGAAGATGTGTAATCAATATCCAATGGATTTTGAATAAAATGTAACATCCCATTGGTTGAAAACAATATAAACTTTGCCTGCACTATTGTATACATTCTAGATTAGGGGTGCCCAGTCATGTTCCTGGAGAACTATCTTTCTGCAGAGTTTAGATCCAACCCTGATCCAGCACACCTGTCTGTAATCATCAAGTGTTCCTGAATATCGTAATTATGGTTCAGTTGTGTTTGATCTGGGCTGGAGCTGAACTAACAAGAATGTTTCTCCAGGAACAGGATTGGGCACCCCTGTTCTAAATAGTCAACAATGCTGACATTTTCTAATATTCAATTAAATGCAGCTTTTACTGAGTAAGATACATTAAATATGCATAAAATGAAATGAGTGTAACGTCAAGAGACCGCAATTCAGATTTTGTGGGGAAAAACTAAAACACGTCACTACTTCAATAGTTCTCTCCTTCAGCATGTTTAATATTTATGGCCCACAAAACTCAAAATTATCTCTGAGATTCCCAGTCATAAATACAATATGGCCATTCACGTCCAGTGGGAAACTCATATTTACGATAATTGCAATAGCAAATGAATGCAGCATAATATAACATTTGGCTCTGTGTTTGTTCCATGTGTTAGGCTGGTAAATATCATGGTCAGGCTAGTCAGCCCATGTCCTATTTTAATGATTTGAAATAAAATATATTTCAGTGTTCAATTTGAATCACTTTGGGTTTTTTTCAGCAAATAATGGTACCGTGTTGGGTCCCCACTTGATCCACATCAAAAGCAAAACCAGCTGAGAAGCACTGCTCTCAGTCGTCCATTTATCTCTCAATACTAGCACATTAATACACAGGAAATACAAACGATTCAAACATTACAAAACAAATGGCTGCAACAAATTTGCCCCTGTTTGCTAACAGTCATTTTTACTCAGTCTGTAATAAAAAGTCAATGAACCAAGGGGAGTCCATATATTCCCATAACAAAGGCAGGGGGAGCTGTCATTTCCCCATTCTCTGTCTTTTATGAAAACATCCTCTCTCGCTCAAGACGGCGGGGGGGCGGAAGGCCTCGCTCAACAGATCGAGCCGATAAAATGCACACACTCCTAAAGACAATGAGCGCTGAGCCACAGACTGTGACAAACGGCTGAACCTGCGCTCCGACGGTCTATCCGATAAGGAAAAACAACACGGGGAAAAAGGGAAGCCACATGTTAGAGCAAATGAAAAGTGCATTGCATTTTCCTTCCCCGCACGCCTGATCCTACATGCCGTTATCTCTTAGCACGCTGATATATTGCAATGCTTTTAAGACACCCAGCAAATGAGAGCGGGTCTCCGCAGCCCCGGGAGAGATGCCTCGCTCTTGCCGATCGGCTGTCGCTATTGGATTTCTGACTTTTAACTGGGTTAACCTACTTTACTGTGAATACAAATTCAATTGCCACCACAGCTGTTTTATTTGGCGTGCGTGTTTTTTCTCTCTCTCGCTTTCTCTCGACAGGCTGTGTAACCACATAGAAAACAATTTCCCTCTGCGGAGCACTGGCAAACCATAAAATTAAAATGAAGTGCCATTACACGTTCACAAAGCAAAGGGGGTCCTTCCTTTTCTACCCTCCCGCTCCCTCTCAGTATTGACACAATGCTTATCCCTTTCCCGTTGCCGTTTATACGCTGCTTGTTTATCACTGAGGCTAGCATGTTAGCATGCTAGCCTCACCTTTAGCTCTCTCTCCCCATGTGTGTGTGTGTGTGTGTTTAGTAATGGTTCTTCTCACAGAGACACTAAATAAAGCCATATGAGGCAGCCAGGAAACCTTTCAGGACTTCATTAGGGCAGTGGGAGAGATGAAGTTAAGCGCTCCAGCAAGCTGGTACTGTTTAGCTGCATAACGTCAACAAGAGCACTCACGCAGCTGCCTGTTCGTACCCCAAACAACCCCCTCCACCCTCGCCAGCCCTTTATTCACCCTGCTCCGCTCCGCTAGTGTGGTGCAGGCCACGCAGGAACCCCTTGTTTGCCTGAGCGCCACTACCCAGCCGGGGGCAGCCCAGACTGACATACCTAAAGAGCTCTTCTGAAGCTAACGGGGTTATAATTGCAGTTTGCACAAATTGCGTGTACTCCACGAAGTGAATGACTGAGAGGACCAGTGCAACCAAGCACACTAACTTCCCGGAGAGCGCTGATGTCGACCGCAGCACGGGCCACTTTGTTAAAGATTTCTGACAGAGCCCGAACCCTGCACACTACAGCTAACACGTCACGATCGGTTTACATCTCCGTATCATTTGATTTTCGCTCTTTTGTTTCTCGTCCCGGTCTCTGTGCGTCTCTCTTGTCCTGAGGGCAGGTGAGGGTTTGTGTACTGGCTTTCTCTCGCTCTCTCTACGGCCTTCAGGTAAGTGTCATCTGTACAGAACTGATCCATTTACATCACATACTAGCGGAGCAGCACTTCTCATCCTTGCATTGTATTGCGTTGGTGCATGTGTATGCGCAGCTGGACCTTGCACTGAATAATGATCAATAAAATCGACAGTTGTTTTCATGTATGCGTGCCATATTAATTGCTTTCTTTCATAAGCTGAACATCACTTATATCCCTATTTTAGTTTAAATCCATGAGTACGTCTGTAGCATGTAGAGGCTGTGATGCTGAGGAACATGTGTGTGTGTGTGTGTGTGTGTGTGTGTTTGTGGTATTGTTGAATATTGCTCAGGCTTTGTTTGAGTGAGTGTCTGGTGTGCCATGGGGTAGACTACTGTACTAAAGCGCCACCTAGTGACACACATCTTCCATTCTAGAGTAAAACTACACAACGGAGCACTACCCAACCCCCCAAACTCTCTTCAGCCATCCTTAGCTGTCTGTCTTTGCTTTCTCTTGCGGAGAGTGGCCACATTTAACAATTGCGGCAGTCCTATCAGTCCTTAACGCTAATGTCTCACACAATCTATCAGACCAAAGCAGATCCCAGTCAAACATGGTAAAGAAAAGAAAAGAAAAAAAAAAGAAAAGAAAGAAAAAAAGAGAGATCTATGTTTGAATGTACAGATCTAAATCATCCTTTTGCAGTTTGCCATTTGTAAATAGTTTCACATAATTAAAGTTAGTGGGTTTAGAGCTGTGGGGATTACATTGAATTTAAAATATTATAACTTCAAACAAACAAGGTAATAAGGAATATATTAAAATTACCCATTCCTTCACATAATGCTAACATAATATTTTTTTTCAGATAATTAAAAATATGACAAACACAATTAAAAAAATAAATAATAAAAAATAATTGACATTGTCACAAATTATATCTGAAATAAACATTATAATAATAATAATAATAATAATAATAATAATAATAATAATAATAATAATAATAATAATAATAATAATAATAATAATAATTTAACTGAAGCAATTGTTGACATACATTTGGAGTAAAGAGAGATAACATTTATGTGGAGAGTAGCTAAGATCTTTTGGCCATTAAAGAATTTAGCGAGAAATGCTTGAGATTATACAGTATGTTCTAATTTTAGGGTGCAGACTTTGAGATTTTGGCACCCGAAAATCTGAGCACAGTTTAAGACATTGTTGAAATCTCGTCTGAATCTCTATAGGAGACATTAAAAACATCTTTAAGAAATCTAAAACCGTAAGCAGTCAAATGTTTGGAAATAGATCCTAGACTGCAGCATCTATCTCTCCACCTGGGAAACAATTAAACTGGAGTAAAAGTTTCCCGATGAGCTTCAATGTGCCCTTGAATATGAGGCTTGTCAACATGGATCTATCGATGCGGTTTGCTCGCAGTTACAGTCACCCGCATCAAAGCTCAGCTCACAAACGGCCGACAGTGATGAGCGCCTGTCACTGCCCATAAAGGTGATGCACACATGCGCACACACACACCCTACGGTCCTTGGCTAGTCTATTTATTTTTATCGCAACAATGAAAATTTGCATTTCACCCCCCCAACCCCCCCCCCCCCCCCCCCAACACACACACACACACACACACACACATGTTTACTGCAAGGACAAGAAGATGGATTAGATTGACAGTGTCACCTTCCTAATCTAGATGAACTCTCATAGACAGACAGGCAGATGTGACACACGGGGGATTGGCAGGATAAGGTGCCATCTTATTCACAGTGATGTCAGAAAGTTGCTCCTTACCTGATCTTAATGATATCATTGAAAAAAAAAAGTATCATATAACTTTAATATGTTGATATTAATTTGGCTGCAATGCATTTATTTTATTCCATAATTGTTTGTGCTTGCTTTAAGATAGTTATTATGAGTACATTTCCCAATTAAAAATGTAAGTTGCTTTCAGGCATATTTTCCCCAAAATGTAATTTACTCTCTCTCATGTCATTCCAAACTAATATGACTTTCCTTCTGAAAAATAATTCCTAAATTTCAGTCGGCCGCTTACACAAAGCAGTGTGGTTTATTAGACTTGACTTGAAAAGATGTTAACAATTATGTTGGCTACATATGTGGATGCCTGAATTGTGATTTAATATCCTTATTGGAGATTGTCAATGAGAATCACTATTACATTTCATTTTAGGGAAAAGAACAGCATGAACTTTCTTCAAACTACCTCCTTTTGTTTTCTATGGAAGAAAGAATGTCATACATGATTAGAATGGCATGAATAAATTAAATCTATTTAATATCTTAGCTGTCTCTCCTAAATAAAAATGGGATAAAATGGCTAGGAAAAAAAAGTTCAGATATTTCTCATGCGAAGAAGACCCCTGTAATCTCAGGTTTCTCCTCTAGAATTTCTCAGTGTCTTACACTGTGCTTAGACAAGTTTGAAGCTCTCTATTCATATTATTTGGCAACAGCGAAGAAAGCTATTTTATGTGAATGTGGGTGAACTTCCGATTCATTAGACACTTTATGTAAATAACTGGAGGAATAACACAACACAGTAAATGGTAAAATCATTTGAGCTTTAGACCAGTGTGTTTATGATTACGATAATACATCAAAATGATATTGATAACAAATAACAGTTTGCATTATCAAGCAGCGTAACGGACAGTTTTTGTACAGTAATAAATATAGCCTATAAATAAAATAACTGGAAGCAGATTAGACCGGATGCCTAGACACATTCAATTTAGAAAGGTGAATATGGTGAATATGAACTCCAATATTTTCCGTTCATTCATGACCAAATTATTTAAGCTAAGCTTTCCATGTTAATTTTGTAGCTCTTTATAGGCCTGTGACTAGTGGTCTCAGTCTCAGTATTTTATTTGTTCCTCTTCTCTGATGCCATATGCAGGCTAGCATTAAAAGGATGGGAAATGACAATGAAACATTAACTATAGGCGACATTCATCTAAACACAAAGCCACATTACAATGTGTGTCTGTGTGTCTTCCAGAAGAGCAGCTTTATGGAGCAGTATCTGATGATGCGTTCCTCATACGTCCAGATCAGAGCAGAGACAGATGTTAATCACACACAACACACACACACACACACACACACACACACACACACACACACACACACACACACACACACACACACACACACACACACACACACACACACACATACACACACACACACACACACACACACACACACACAGGTATTCCTATCATTATGAGGACATTCCATAGACAAACTATATATTCTATTATTCTATCCACTAACCCTACCCCTAAACCATACCCATTACAGAAAACTTTCTGCATTTTTACATAAAAAACAACAACAACAACAAACAATTTAATATGATTTATGATTTAATTTAATTTTCCTCATGGGAACAAAAAAAAAAAAGTCCCCTGTCAGTAGTCATCACCCGTGCCAATAAAATTGATAACATATAATGTAACTTACAAATAAATGAAAAATTCACTTAAATTCAACCCCTCATTTGCTAAAATTTGGAATATATTTCGCAATCCATGTAAACATGGCTGTTGATGCATCTGTGTCTAAGAATATTTTCTCCACAACTTCTCTCCCTTCTCTCTCTCTCTCTCTCTCTCTCTCTCTCTCTCTCTCTCTCTCTCTCTCTCTCTCTCTCTCTCTCTATCTCTCTCTCTCTCTCTCTCTCTCTCTCTTCAGACTCTTTTATTTGATTTGCGTAAAACACATCCTGCTGAAATTACATCCACATGCGACTGCAGGCTCTGACGCTCTGGCACAAAGCTCAACACCACACCACATCACCACCAACAACAAATAAAACACACTAACTAACTACAACAGTTAGTTTAAATTCTTGATCTCCTTAACCCACAGATCTGCTTAATGTTTTATTCATGATTATAAGATCACTATAGCCTCTGATAAAAAAACGTTCTCAATGATCTGGCATCGAAGGCGTCTGTTAGCGGGCTAATGATAGTTATGCTAGGTGAGGTAACAAGCAGGATCATATGTTGAAAGCATTTTTCCTCCTTTACTTCCCTCTGATGGCATATTTAGCCTACGGTAACAAGTGGCTACGTTTTCACTTCTTCTGAAAAGCTGGGATTAACAAGTTAAAAGGTTATGGCGTTAGTCAACATTTGCCTTTCAGCTCACCTCAATCACTCAAGACTGTAATTATCTAACATTGTGTCTGACCTCTGGCACCCTGCTCATCTCCTTTCATCCAGCTTTGAGAAAATAAACCGGAATAACATCTTTCCCCCATTCTTTCTCTCTCCAATTCTGTGTGAAATATGCCTTAGTTAATTTCATTATACGGTAAATGCTGTCATAAAATATTTAACTGGTCACTATATCCTGCGCCCTGAGCAGTCTTTGTTTATTTGACTTGAATGATGAATCGTAAAATTTTAAACTCAATGAGACGCCCAGCACTGCCGTGTCGTAGAGCACGGCTCTTACAGTATGTTTCAAAAACACTCTCGATAAAAGTATTTTGGAGGCAATTCTTGATAAAACACTCCAACTGCCACAACAAAATTTACTTCTTTTTTTGCTAATTAAACTTCCAGTCAGATATATAATACTAGTAAAGTTAGATACTAACACATAAATGAGATTCTAGCTATGCATTTTCTGGACATTCTTTATCATGACATGCTTTCCAAGATTTCCCATATATGCTTGTTGATTACTTTTCTTTATTCTGATCAAACTCACTCATTTTAAATAAATAAATAAATAATATTTTATATTTGTTAAATTTTTGTTATAGTCACAAAGCGTTATAGTTATAGTCACACAATGTTAATCCATAACCTTTCAATGCTTATATGCTCGCAGGTCACAAATTCATCTCTGCTGTTATATTTTTTTTAAAGTCTGAAATTGCATGTACAATAGATGGAGTGTAGAGTCGTATCTAATGTATGCCATGAATTCTGACATATAACTTATTAAAAAATAACGTATAAAACCTCTAGAGTTCTATTTTTAATCTATAAACCTTTTAAATACACATTGGATTTAATACATGTACTTGTTTTCATGTAACTTATTCATTAAATCAGCAACTTGAGTCGATGTGACAATTTATAGTAACAACAGTTTTGCAAACTATGTACACAAAAAGTTGTCCTGATCTTGTTTCTTGAACAAGGCCTGTTATTTTTGAACAGATGAGCGTTTTGGCGATTACCAGAAAATACCAGATGGGACGTGATAAAACTTTGCAAATGGACGTGCTAAACATGTCATAATGTTTCTTCTGACACAATGAAAATATGTTATGCTGTAAATAACCAGACATATGTTGTGCCATGCATGTTGGATTAAAACGTTACCACAACCTTTTCCCGGCCCTTTTTTTTTTTGCGACATAGTTGCACTAGCTGGCCAGTGGCCTGAGGAAATCATAACAGCAAAAACCTCATGGACATGGAACGCTGGATGTATGCCTGTGGTTAGCCATGGAAGTGTCCGCAGTGTCCGTCTCACGGCCCCTGACCAGCTGTCCTCGTTCCTTTGCTGGGTCGAGGGAAACGCTCCTTCAGACCAGCAGGTACAAGGAACGTTTCCTGCAGGATTGCAGGGCAGCTGCTATTGCTCCGGTCTGGAGCTCTTGACCCACTTACAATCATCTTTTTCTTTCATTTTAAACACAGAGGAACACCGCTCCTTCCCCTCGCCTTCTCTGGCTGCACAAACACGCCTCTTGCCCGCTGAAGATTAATGTTTCGGGCCTGACCCTGCTGGGCAGCTGACTACAGGAGAATAGATGGGTCAGAGAAGCCAGGCTTGGTGACGGAGATGGGTTGCTTACCTCAGAGAGCCCCAGAGCTCGGTGGTATGGTTCTCCTGTCAGCTCCCAGTGAAGAGAGAACTCCCGTTCATAACTCAAGTTCTTTTAGCCCAGCTCCTGAACTCTCATGCCCACAGGGCCCTCAAAGGACTCCTCAGGTCCAGAACTGTGTGAGAGAGGGGTCAGAGAATGGTTCAGTGTTTCAGGTGAAACGGTTGTGTTTCAACATGAATGAGTAGTTTGGGCTTATCAGCAAAGCTGTCAGAGGCATTTGCTGCTGTTTGTGTCTTGGCCTCAGGGCAAATGTTTCTAAAATTTCGTATGGATTTAATGCGCAACTACCTGTCGATGATCACCCATTTAGCAGGCCGGGGTGTAATTAAAATGTAACTAATGCCATTTGAAATCTGAGACTCTGCCAAAACAAGATATTTTGCTTTTACTCGTTGTAAACCTGACACACGTGTGGAATAATAATGCCATCAAACACAGGAGCCTATACAGGACGTTGGAATCATATACAATGAAAACAATTTGGAAGGATTTACTTTGAAATAATTTTCACTCAGAAACGACTAGTCAATTTCACAAATAATTACAAAGAAATGGGAAGTAACACATTGACTTCAAAAATGAATTTTGAAGTAGAAAGACTGAAATATTTCTAATACTTAATACGTTTAAAATGTACTCTATAATATTGTTGTTAATATTCTAATAATAATATTGGTTTTATTGAATAAAAAAAAAATAAAAAAAAATAAGTGTAGTTGAATCTATCACACAATTACTTTGCGAATGTAATAGGAGCAATAATGAAATGTTTAAAAAATGTCATTACGCATTCAACAAATAGGCTTCAAAATAAATAAACCAAAAATAAAGGGATGAATACATAATAGAAGAAATTAAAAATATAAAATTATCCATACAACATGACAGATTGCTAATTGTTGAAACATTTTGTAGTTTGTAGTTATTATTAAAGATACACTATGTAACTTTCGGCGCTCTAGTGGTTAAACAAACACAGCATGAGTCCTAGCTACTGTTTTCGGTTTATGATAATAGTGAGTCACGCAGGCTATTCTGTAGCGGTTGTCGTCCTGCCCAGTCTAAAATAATATGAACATAAACACTTATTATAGGTGTACCGTAGTGATTCAGGTTAAGACAAAAAAACAGGGTTTTGAATAGGGATTCATGATGTTCGCTCATAATATAAATTTTGGAAAATCAGAACAAAAAAGGTTTACAATGTACATTTATTAAACTCCTGTCTATGAAAAAAAAAAGTGTTTAACTCTTTTCTACATCATGTATGACATAATATACAGGTCCTTCTCAAAAAATTAGCATATTGTGATAAAGTTCATTATTTTTCATAATGTAATGATAAAAATTAAACTTTCATATATTTTAGATTCATTGCACACCAACTGAAATATTTCAGGTATTTTATTGTTTTAATACTGATGATTTTGGCATACAGCTCATGAAAACCCAAAATTCCTATCTCAAAAAATTAGCATATCATGAAAAGGTTCTCTAAACGAGCTATTAACCTAATCATCTGAATAAACTAATTAACTCTAAACACCTGCAAAAGATTCCTGAGACTTTTAAAAACTCCCAGTCTGTTTCATTACTCAAAACCGCAATCATGGGTAAGACTGCCGACCTGACTGCTGTCCAGAAGGCCATCATTGACACCCTCAAGCAAGAGGGTAAGACACAGAAATAAATTTCTGAACAAATAGGCTGTTCCCAGAGTGCTGTATCAAGGCACCTCTGTGTCTGTGAAGGAAAAAGTGTGGCAAAAAACGCAGCACAACGAGAAGAGGTGACCGGACCCTGAGGAAGATTGTGGAGAAGGACCGATTCCAGACCTTGGGGGACCTGCGGAAGCAGTGGACTGAGTCTGGAGAAGAAACATCCAGAGCCACCGTGCACAGGCGTGTGCAGGAAATGGGCTACATGTGCCGGATTCCCCAGGTCAAGCCACTTTTGAACCAGAAACAGTGGCAGAAGTGCCTGACCGGGGCCACAGATAAGCAGCACTGGAGTACCCACAGTCAGTGATGGTCTGGGGTGCCATGTCAGCTGCTGGTGTTGGTCCACTGTGTTTTATCAAGGGCAGGGTCAATGCAGCTAGCTATCAGGAGATTTTGGAGCACTTCATGCTTCCATCTGCTGAAAAGCTTTATGGAGATGAAGATTTCATTTTTCAGCACGACCTGGCACCTGCTCACAGTGCCAAAACCACTGGTAAATGGTTTACTGACCATGGTATTACTGTGCTCAATTGGCCTGCCAACTCTCCTGACCTGAACCCCATAGAGAATCTGTGGGATATTGTGAAGAGAAAGTTGAGAGACGCAAGACCCAACACTCTGGATGAGCTTAAGGCTGCTATCGAAGCATCCTGGGCCTCCATAACACCTCAGCAGGTCCACAGGCTGATCGCCTCCATGCCACACCGCAAATTCTTTCTGTGTCTTACCCTCTTGCTTGAGGGTGTCAATGATGGCCTTCTGGACAGCAGTCAGGTCGGCAATCTTACCCATGATTGCGGTTTTGAGTAATGAAACAGGCTGGGAGTTTTTAAAAGCCTCAGGAATCTTTTGCAGGTGTTTAGAGTTAATTAGTTGATTCAGATGATTAAGTTAATAGCTCGTTTAGAGAACCTTTTCATTATATGCTAATTTTTTGAGATAGGAATTTTGGGTTTTCATGAGCTGTATGCCAAAATCATCAGTATTAAAACAATAAAAGACCTGAAATATTTTTGTTGGTGTGCAATGAATCTAAAATATATAAAAGTTTAATTTTTATCATTACATTATGGAAAATAATGAACTTTATCACAATATGCTAATTTTTTGAGAAGGACCTGTACTTCCCCACCATTGACAGGAATTTCCAACAATCTATTTTTTCACTGTTATACCGAAGGGGGCGCTGCCTCTTTTGAAAGGATCAAAACAGGTGAAAAAGAATCAGAAACAAGTGATAAATGCATTGCTTATGCACATGTCAAATAATATCATCAAACATAAAACAGCATATAAATCAAAACTGCCGTTAACGAATGAAATGTCAACCCAGGAAGACGTATAGGACTGTGAAAGCATTGGGGGTGTTGATGGAAGCGATCTGCACCATCTATGTTTTGATCAGCGTTGTGAATCCAGTCCGGATGTAGCCTTTGAAAAAAAAAAAAACCTTTGTTCAAAATGTTTCTTTTTTTATGAAACCTACCCTCATTCGAGTGTTGATGAAAATGAAGCTAGAACAATTTTGTTGTTGTTGTTTAAGAGCAGCTTTCTTTTGATCTATTGGATGTTAAGATATTCATACAACATATACTTGTAGTGGTGTTTAAAAAAACGCTGGTGGGGAAAGAGTTAATAACTTGGGTGACTGAATTTTGTCAACAGTAAAATTTAATAGTGATAAAAATTTGAAAATTGGAACAAGATGATTTACTTGTCTTGCTGTCATGCTGTAGAAATTATTCAAATGATTTTACTTTCGTGGAGTCACAAGAAATAATATTGGGGATGGGCATTATGGTGTAACAGGGTTGATTTTAAAATAAGGGACACAGTTTAATGTGTCTGCTAATGCACTTGGCTTTGTGTTTATATGTTTTTGAAGCAGTTCTAAATAGCCTGTTGCTATCTTAACCTTTGCTTTATAGAAGTAATATGGAAAACAAACTGCAGTAGAAGGAAATGGTGGAGGTGTCATTGCAGCGAGTGACAGGAAGGCCTGCAGGAACATGATAAAATGCTGCCACACCCCAAAATGTAAGAACCCGACAAATCAAGCACACACACAAACAAACAGATCCATTACAGAGGATTATTGTGTGTACAGGTTTGTGTTTGTGTGTTGAGGTGATGTAGAGTTAGGAACCTGTCATATAGCTGGCACAATGTGACGCAAGTGTTTTTTGCTAGTTTCAGTTTTCACTTTCACGTCCTGCGCAATGTTGTTTAAATAGCAAATGCATTTGCGCCCATTTGTACGCCCATGGGCGTGCTGGTCTGAAATCAAATATTAAAAATAAAAGGATTACCATGTAAAAGATTTTTATTGTGTACATAAAGATATGGTGGAATTCGTCTTGTGCCGTAGATGGTCTGCTTGCGTGCTTTAACCTCACACACAAAGCAAATCCGTTTGCTCTCTGGAGAAGCGTTCAGTTTTTTCGCATGTAAATTACGCATGTAAATAGCGAATCCACCATGGCGCGAGCGCAACTGGCTTTTAAAGGGAATGGGAGATGAGACTCTGATTGGTTTATTGCACGTTACACCCAAAACACACCCATTACTCATTAAGAGAATAGGGACAACCATTTTAGACCAGCCGACCATTTTTCCGATCGTTAAACTAGCAAAAGTGGATTCAGACACACTCTAAGTGCACTTGCTCCGTGCGCTTTAGACCATGCGCTTAGATCATAAAATTACTTAGACTTAGACTGTAAGGTCAAAACCTGGAATGACAGAAACCAAAACTCTGCATATATGGATTAGACGTACCTGAAACAAGACCTGCATGACAGGCAGAACTAAACACAGTGTCCAACAATACTTTTTTTCAAAAGAGAAGCTGTGAATTGCAGTGGTTTTGTCATTTATGTACTGGAACGGGATCATTCACACACTTGTGAGGAGCACAAGAAAGTGTTCTGCAGCGAGTCGGAGGGGCCGACCCAAGCTGGGTCTCAGCCAGCGGAGCCATCAGGGGCCGAAGCGCTGGCCTAAAGCGCAGACCCACCCTCTCTCAGTCTATATTTCCTTCTCTAACTCTCTCCCCGTCTCCCAGCGGCAGCTGTGCTTTTTTGGCTACAGCTGCAAGGAGTGAGTGTGTGTGTTCGTGGGTAGGAATATCTGCGTGTGTGTGATTGCTGGAATCCTCCTCGCCTCAGTTTGTCTGTGCTCTGTAAGAGTGCCCAGCAATTACTAAGCTGGCACTACGCTGTCTGTTTACACACACACACATATTCCTACTGGACTTTATTAAAACACCATCTGCTGTCAGCTAACACACAGCGAAGAAGAGGGAGAAACAAGGCGGGCAACAATTTCTTAGCAATATCTGGTAAATCTGTGAAGATGAGCTGCAGTGGCAAGCATCACATGCGGTCAGCAGGTTTATGTGCTCCGCGGTCCAACGAGGTCTTTCGATTGCCTTAGTGTGAGGGGCAAAAAGAGTCATGGAGGGAAAAGGGCAAGAATAGATCTTTCGTCAGTCGCTCCAAATTATGCAAACATGCATCCCTGCATACATACACACACAGAGTGGGTGTAGAGTCCCGCAGTGCTGCACAGGTGCTGCATGAGCTTTGGCCGGGCCCTCTAATGACAGACTGATGGTTATTTCATTAGATCTCATGTTCTCAGGGAGATGTCATTTAGGATGAGCAAGCATACTGATTGGACAGTGACTGTGGGCGAGCAGATGAGATTTGGACAGATGACATTTTATTGCTTTCATCGTTTATTTGTTATACAGCACAGTTCACCTTTCACCGGAAGTCTGAATGACAGACGAATCTTCCATCTGCCAACAAACAAACCAGACAGGAGAGTTACTAGATATACGTTGGTGGACTTGGACTTGAAAAATGGTGTGTATTAATGTTTTTCCGCAGTTGAAACAACATACCTTTTGATGTTTATTCAGGTTTATTTTGTGCTATAGCTAGTAGGAAGAGATGATCGAATCATGTGCCACTTGAACTAAGGCACTACTGTGATCTGTCAAAACACATTGATGAGCCACAAAAAAGTATTTATTGTTTAAATTTCTTAACAAAATTACAAAATTACAAAAAATTACAATTTACTATAAGTAACTTTGCAGCTGCATGTCAACTTAACTCTCATTAGAGTATTAGTAGACTGTAGACTGTTACTGTAGGTTATGGTTAGGTGTTAGGGTTTGGGTTAGTAGAATAAGTTGACTTGTAGCTGCCAAGTGATTTATAGTCGGTAGAATGTCTTTTGGGAAGCATCAAAATAAAAAGTTAGCAGATATTAAGCAGACAGTCTACTAGTACTCTAATGACAGTAGGTTGACATGTAGCTGCAAAGTTAGTTATAGTTAGTACAATGTCTAAAGTGGATTATCGAAATAAAGTGTTACCTCAGTGTCCTCTTTGCTCCTAAATCTATTTTTCACTGCATGAGAACATGATGTGTGGCGTGAGAGCGCCATGGCTTGTCGGACCTAGTAACCGTAACTAAGGGGGGCGGGTCTTTGCGAAGGGTCATTTAAAGCTTTATACAGTGGTCCCCAAAACATATTTGGACACTTACACATTGTTTCCTAATCAGGTGTGAGGAGATAAAGCAGAAAGCTATAACTCTGAGTAAATTTGATTTTTTTTTCCCTA
Organism: Siphateles boraxobius; assembly: GCF_051911475.1. Classification (NCBI taxonomy): domain Eukaryota; kingdom Metazoa; phylum Chordata; class Actinopteri; order Cypriniformes; family Leuciscidae; genus Siphateles; species Siphateles boraxobius. The sequence continues at coordinate 25,514 of NW_027509104.1, forward strand.
ACCAGCCACAACCACTTTGAGCGACAGGAAGGAATTTTTTTTTTTATCACTTTCTTCTTCTGTTGTGTCCCTGTTAGTAGCCCCATCCACTGGGAAATCTAAATTCCAAAATCCCACTCACCATCCACTGTGAAATCTAAATTCCAAAATCCCACTCCTCAAAACTGCATATGAAACATCAAATATGTTCTTATTGGCTATTAATATGTGGTGTTTGCATGTGATGCAATTAAATAAACCTGTTAATCTGCAAGGACATTAGAGAATTGAGTTATAAAGTACATCCAATAAAAATCCAGTGTCCAAACCAAAATAATAATTTATTGTATCAAATGTTTTAAACTGTGAAAAAAAAAAATCAAACAAAATCTATCTCGCAATAGCTATGCACTTGCAATATATATATTGTGGATATCAAACACAGATTGAACATCTCAGTGTGCATTTTTTATGTGTATGTGTGTATGAGCATCTCCTTAATATTACCACAATAACACTGTGATTTGTGATGATTTTCTCATGTTTTCTCAGTGATGTTTGTGCGGTACTTTATCTGTTGGAGCAGAAGAGGCTGCTGTGATTTTGTGAGAATGCATTCACACCAATTACAGTCAGACTTCTGTGTGTCCGGCTCTAATTGGACTCACTTGTTTTGGAGAGGGACAGCATGCTCTCTGAGATTGATGGGCCTGTTTTATACACCTGATTCAGCGATGACTGCTCAAGCTCAAATATTCAAAGGGGTTAAAGAACAACAGCATATGCCGTTTGAGTTCGCACACTCACTGAAGCAAGAAATCTATGTGGTCACTCCACAAGAACACATCACAAGCAGACAGAGAAATTATGAGTTCAGTGGAAAGGAAAGACAGATGTGTGAAGGGCAACTGAGGTGAGTGAGTCCAACATAAGGTAATTCTGACTAATGATACAAAGTTGCAGTGATGGAAACATGCCTGTCAGTCAGTTCAGGGCTGCTCATGTCTCATTACTACTCATATTATATGGAAATTACAGCATTCAAGACTGAAAGAGATACACATTAGAGGTGGGATCAATTAAGTCTTAAACTCGTCCAGTGTCCATTGTCCATTCCTGATCCTGGTAGGCCATTGTCTTAGGTTTACCTAAAACCCTAATTAAAAATACATGAACAAACTAATCAAGGTTTTCAGGATTATTAGAATTCATCAGGAATCTGTATTAGGGCAAGCTGGAGGAAAACTGTGCAATACGTTGGCCTTCTAGGAGCAGGATTGGATGCCCCTGCAATACACTCACGGACCACCCCCCAGAGTACAGACAAAACCACACCCTGTAAGATCCAGACTAACACCAGGACCAAAACTAGATCAGTACCAGACTCTCTGAAGTACACAGACAACAGCAGACCCAAACAACTGGGACCAATACTAGATTTCGTAAGACTCAGACCAATACCAGAGCCCTATAACACAGACCATTAAAAGACCCCCTAAGTCCCAGGCCAAAACCATACCCTCTAAGATCCAAACCTAGATCAGCACTCAAGTCCACTAAGATCCTTACAAATATCAGACCCTCTTAGACCCAGACAAACACAAATCCCATAAGAACAGGCCTCCTAAGACCCACACTAATACCAGGTGCCCTAAGATCCAGACCAATACCACACTCCATAAACCATTAAGCAATACCTGACTCCCAGTAGAACCCAGCCCATACAAGACCCCCTAGAGACCCAGAACAAGTTGTACCCCTTTTCCACTAGAATGATTCATGTTCTGGAGCCAGGGCCTGTTCTCAGCTAGGCGATCTAGAGCCTGCCGCAAATCGTCCGCGTGTTTCCACAGACTTGAAGAATGAACGGTGACGTACTGCTATTATGTGTTGTTTACCTACCTATAACAAGTCTAAAAAACAGTGCAATGTAGCACTTCTGTTTTAGTGTTCAAACCGTGAGTGGTTCTAGTAAATTAGAAGATTACATTAACTGTCAGTACTCTCATCTTTCCTTTTCGGAGATAAACTGAACCTGAAGCCGTTGATTCACTTGTGTTTTCGAATACTGAGTCTCTCTTATATACATAGGTTTATAGTATTTAGATATGAAGAGCAATATAGTGCAACCAGCAACCCCCATTTTCCAAACATGACAGACATGTTCATGGACTTCTTAAGAATGGAAAAGATAGCATACCAACTAATGTTTGAAATAGAATCCAGGACAAAGAGTGTGGTCCAAGACCATACAGTCAAGACCCAAAGCAGGACCAAGACACCAATTAATGAGACCCAGACCCAGACCCAGACCATTATTATTTGGTCATCCAGAGGTCTCAAGACC
>NW_027509105.1:2500-17500 GCF_051911475.1 Siphateles boraxobius
AAAGAAAGAAAGAAGAAAGATTAGTTTGAAAGAAAGAAAGAAAGAAAGAAAGAAAGAAGAAAGATTAGTTAGAAATAAAGAAGAAAGATTAGTTAGAAAGAAAGAAGAAAGATTAGTTAGAAAGAAAGAAAGAAAGAAAGAAAGAAAGAAAGAAAGATTAGTTAGAAAGAAAGAAAGAAAGAAAGAAAGAAAGAAAGAAAGAAAGAAAGAAGAAAGATTAGTTAGAAAGAAAGAAAGAAAGAAGAAAGATTAGTTAGAAAGAAAGAAAGATAGATTAGTTAGTAAGAAAAAAAGAAAAAAGAAATATTAGTTAGAAAGAAAGAAAGAAAGAAAGAAAGAAAGAAAGAAAGAAAGAAAGAAAGAAGAAAGATTAGTTAGAAAGAAAGAAAGAAAGAAGAAAGATTAGTTAGAAAGAAAGAAAGAAAGAAAGAATTAGTTAGAAAGAAAGATTAGTTAGAAAGAAAGAAAGAAAGAAAGAAAGAAAGAAAGAAAGAAAGAAGAAAGAATAGTTAGAAAGAAAGAAAGAAGAAAGATTAGTTAGAAAGAAAGAAAGAAAGAAGAAAGATTAGTTAGAAAGAAAGAAAGAAAGAATTAGTTAGAAAGAAAGATTAGTTAGAAAGAAAGAAAGAAAGAAAGAAAGAAAGAAAGAAAGAAAGAAAGAAAGAAGAAAGATTAGTTAGAAAGAAAGAAAGAAATAATTAGTTAGAAAGATTAGTTAGAAAGAAAGAAAGAAAGAAAGAAAGAAAGAAAGAAAGAAGAAAGATTAGTTAGAAAGAAAGAAAGAAAGAAAGAAAGAAAGAAGAAAGATTAGTTAGAAAGAAAGAAAGAAAGAAAGAAAGAAGAAAGATTAGTTAGAAAGAAAGAAAGAAAGAAAGAAAGAAAGAAAGAAAGATTAGTTAGAAAGAAAGAAGAAAGAATAGTTAGAAAGAAAGAAAGAAGAAAGATTAGTTAGAAAGAAAGAAAGAAAGAAGAAAGATTAGTTAGAAAGAAAGAAAGAAAGAAGAAAGATTAGTTAGAAAGAAAGAAAGAAAGAATTAGTTAGAAAGAAAGATTAGTTAGAAAGAAAGAAAGAAAGAAAGAAAGAAAGAAAGAAAGAAAGAAAGAAAGAAGAAAGATTAGTTAGAAAGAAAGAAAGAAATAATTAGTTAGAAAGATTAGTTAGAAAGAAAGAAAGAAAGAAAGAAGAAAGATTAGTTAGAAAGAAAGAAAGAAAGAAAGAAAGAAAGAAGAAAGATTAGTTAGAAAGAAAGAAAGAAAGAAAGAAAGAAAGAAGAAAGATTAGTTAGAAAGAAAGAAAGAAAGAAAGAAAGAAAGAAAGATTAGTTAGAAAGAAAGAAAGAAAGATTAGTTAGAAAGAAAGAAAGAAGAAATATTAGTTAGAAAGAAAGAAGAAATATTAGTTAGAAAGAAAGAAAGAAAGAAAGAAAGAAAGAAAGAAGAAATATTAGTTAGAAAGAAAGAAAGAAAGAAAGAAAGAAAGAAAGAAAGAAAGAAAGAAAGAAAGAAGAAATATTAGTTAGAAAGAAAGAAAGAAAGAAAGAAAAAGAAAGAAAGAAAGAAAGAAAGAAAGAAAGAAAGAAAGAAAGAAAGAAAGAAAGAAAGAAGAAAGATTAGTTAGAAAGAAAGAAAGAAAGAATTAGTTAGAAAGAAAGATTAGTTAGAAAGAAAGAAAGAAAGAGAGAAAGAAAGAAAGAAAGAAAGAAAGAAAGAAAGAAAGAAAGAAAGAAAGAAAGAAAGAAAGAAAGAAAGAAAGAAAGAAAGAAAGAAAGAAAGAAGAAAGAATAGTTAGAAAGAAAGAAAAAGAAAAAGAAAGAAAGAAAGAAGAAAGATTAGTTAGAAAGAAAGAAAGAAAGAAAGAAAGAAGAAAGATTAGTTAGAAAGAAAGAAGAAAGATTAGTTAGAAAGAAAGAAGAAAGATTAGTTAGAAAGAAAGAAAAAGAAAGAAAGAAAAAGAAAGAAAGGAAGAAAGAAAGAAAGAAAGAAAGAAAGAAAGAAAGAAAGAAAGAAAGAAAGAAAGAAAGAAAGAAAGAAAGAAGAAGAAAGAAAGAAAGAAGAAAGATTAGTTAGAAAGAAAGAAAGAAAGAAGAAAGATTAGTTAGAAAGAAAGAAAGAAAGAATTAGTTAGAAAGAAAGATTAGTTAGAAAGAAAGAAAGAAAGAAAGAAAGAAAGAAAGAAAGAAAGAAAGAAAGAAGAAAGAAAGAAAGAAGAAAGAATAGTTAGAAAGAAAGAAAGAAGAAAGATTAGAATAGTTAGAAAGAAAGAAAGAAGAAAGATTAGTTAGAAAGAAAGAAAGAAAGAAGAAAGATTAGTTAGAAAGAAAGAAAGAAAAAGAAAGAAAGAAAGAAAGAAAGAAAGAAAGAAAGAAAGAAAGAAAGAAAGAAAGAAAGAAGAAAGATTAGTTAGAAAGAAAGAAAGAAAGAAAGAAAGAAAGAAAGAAAGAAAGAAAGAAAGAAAGAAGAAAGATTAGTTAGAAAGAAAGAAGAAAGATTAGTTAGAAAGAAAGAAGAAAGATTAGTTAGAAAGAAAGAAAGAAAGAAAGAAAGAAAGGAGAAAGATTAATTAGAAAGAAAGAAAGAAGAAAGATTAGTTAGAAAGAAAGAAAGAAAGATTAGTTAGAAAGAATTAAGAAAGAAGAAAGATTAGTTAGAAAGAAAGAAAGAAAGAAGAAAGATTAGTTAGAAAGAAAGAAAGAAAGAAAGAAGAAAGATTAGTTAGAAAGAAAGAAAAAGAAAGAAAGAAAAAGAAAGAAAGAAAGAAAGAAAGAAAGAAAGAAAGAAAGAAAGAAAGAAAGAAGAAAGATTAGTTAGAAAGAAAGAAAGAAAGAAGAAAGATTAGTTAGAAAGAAAGAAAGAAAGAAGAAAGATTAGTTAGAAAGAAAGAAAGAAAGAAAGAAGAAAGATTAGTTAGAAAGAAAGAAAGAAGAAAGATTAGTTAGAAAGAAAGAAAGAAAGATTAGTTAGAAAGAAAGAAGAAAGATTAGTTAGAAAGAAAGAAAGAAAGAAAGAAAGAAAGAAGAAAGATTAGTTAGAAAGAAAGAAAGAAAGAAAGAAAGAAAGAAAGAAAGAAAGAAAGAAAGAAGAAAGATTAGTTAGAAAGAAAGAAAGAAAGAAAGAAAGAAGAAAGATTAGTTAGAAAGAAAGAAAGAAAGAATTAGTTAGAAAGAAAGATTAGTTAGAAAGAAAGAAAGAAGAAAGAAAGAAGAAAGATTAGTTAGAAAGAAAGAAGAAAGATTAGCTAGAAAGAAAGAAAGAAATAAGAAAGATTAGTTAGAAAGAAAGAAAGAAAGAAAGATTAGTTAGAAAGAAAGAAAGAAAGAAAGAAGAAAGAAGAAAGATTAGTTAGAAAGAAAGAAAGAATTAGTTAGAAAGAAAGATTAGTTAGAAAGAAAGAAAGAAAGAAAGAAGAAAGATTAGTTAGAAAGAAAGAAAGAAAGAAAGAAGAAAGATTAGTTAGAAAGAAAGAAAGAAAAAGAAAGAAAGAAAGAAAGATGAGTTAGAAAGAAAGAAAGAAAGAAAGAAAGAAAGAAGAAAGATTAATTAGAAAGAAAGAAAGAAAGAAGAAAGATTAGTTAGAAAGAAAGAAGAAAGATTAGCTAGAAAGAAAGAAAGAAGAAAGATTAGTTAGAAAGAAAGAAAGAAAGAATTAAATAAGAAAGAAAGATTAGTTAGAAAGAAAGAAAGAAAGAAAGAAGAAAGATTAGTTAGAAAGAAAGAAAGAAAGAATTAGTTAGAAAGAAAGATTAGTTAGAAAGAAAGAAAGAAGAAAGATTAGTTAGAAAGAAAGAAAGAAAGAAAGAAAGAAGAAAGATTAGTTAGAAAGAAAGAAAGAATTAGTTAGAAAGAAAGATTAGTTAGAAAGAAAGAAAGAAAGAAAGATTAGTTAGAAAGAAAGAAAGAAAGAAAGAAAGAAAGAAGAAAGATTAGTTAGAAAGAAAGAAAGAAATAAAGAAAGAAGAATTATTAGTTAGAAAGAAAGAAAGAAAGAAGAAATATTAGTTAGAAAGAAAGAAAGAAAGAAAGAAAGACAGAAAGAAAGAAAGAAAGAAAGAAAGAAAGAAAGAAAGAAAGAAAGAAAGAAGAAAGATTAGTTAGAAAGAAAGAAAGAAAGAAAGAAGAAATATTAGTTAGAAAGAAAGAAGAAAGATTAGTTAGAAAGAAAGAAAGAAAGAATTAGTTAGAAAGAAAGATTAGTTAGAAAGAAAGAAAGAAAGAAGAAATATTAGTTAGAAAGAAAGAAAGAAAGAAGAAAGATTAGTTAGAAAGAAAGAAAGAAAGAATTAGTTAGAAAGAAAGATTAGTTAGAAAGAAAGAAAGAAAGAAGAAAGATTAGTTAGAAAGAAAGAAAGAAAGAAAGAAAGAAAGAAGAAAGATTAGTTAGAAAGAAAGAAAGAAGAAAGATTAGTTAGAAAGAAAGAAAGAAAGAAAGAAAGAAGAAAGATTAGTTAGAAAGAAAGAAAGAAAGAAAGAAAAAGTAAAAAAGAAAGAAAGAAAGAAAGAAAGAAAGAAGAAAGATTAGTTAGAAAGAAAGAAGAAAGATTAGTTAGAAAGAAAGAAAGAAAGAAAGAAAGATTAGTTAGAAAGAAAGAAAGAAGAAATATCAGTTAGAAAGAAAGAAAGAAAGAAAGACAGAAAGAAAGAAAGAAATATTAGTTAGAAAGAAAGAAAGAAAGAAAGAAAGAAAGAAAGAAGAAATATTAGTTAGAAAGAAAGAAAGAAAGAAAGAAAGAAAGAAGAAAGATTAGTTAGAAAGAAAGAAAGAAAGAATTAGTTAGAAAGAAAGATTAGTTAGAAAGAAAGAAAGAAAGAAAGAAAGAAAGAAAGAAAGAAAGAAAGAAGAAAGATTAGTTAGAAAGAAAGAAAGAAAGAATTAGTTAGAAAGATTAGTTAGAAAGAAAGAAAGAAAGAAAGAAAGAAAGAAAGAAAGAAAGAAAGAAGAAAGATTAGTTAGAAAGAAAGAAAGAAAGAAAGAATTAGTTAGAAAGATTAGTTAGAAAGAAAGAAAGAAAGAAAGAAGAAAGATTAGTTAGAAAGAAAGAAAGAAAGAAAGAAAGAAAGAAAGAAGAAAGATTAGTTAGAAAGAAAGAAAGAAAGAAAGAAGAAAGATTAGTTAGAAAGAAAGAAAGAAAGAAAGAAAGATTAGTTAGAAAGAAAGAAAGAAAGATTAGTTAGAAAGAAAGAAAGAAAGATTAGTTAGAAAGAAAGAAAGAAGAAATATTAGTTAGAAAGAAAGAAGAAATATTAGTTATAAAGAAAGAAGAAAGATTAGTTAGAAAGAAAGAAAGAAAGAAAGAAAGAAAGAAAGAAAGAAAGAAGAAAGATTAGTTAGAAAGAAAGAAAGAAGAAAGATTAGTTAGAAAGAAAGAAAGAAAGATTAGTTAGAAAGAAAGAAAGAAAGAAAGAAAGAAAGAAAGAAGAAAGATTAGTTAGAAAGAAAGAAAGAAAGAAGAAAGATTAGTTAGAAAGAAAGAAAGAAAGAAAGAAAGAAAGAAAGAAAGAAAGAAAGAAGAAAGATTAGTTAGAAAGAAAGAAAGAAAGAAGAAAGATTAGTTAGAAAGAAAGAAAGAAGAAAGATTAGTTAGAAAGAAAGAAAGAAAGAATTAAATAAGAAAGAAAGATTAGTTAGAAAGAAAGAAAGATAGAAGAAAGATTAGTTAGAAAGAAAGAAAGAAAGAATTAGTTAGAAAGAAAGATTAGTTAGAAAGAAAGAAAGAAGAAAGATTAGTTAGAAAGAAAGAAAGAAAGAAAGAAAGAAGAAAGATTAGTTAGAAAGAAAGAAAGAATTAGTTAGAAAGAAAGATTAGTTAGAAAGAAAGAAAGAAAGAAAGATTAGTTAGAAAGAAAGAAAGAAAGAAAGAAGAAAGATTAGTTAGAAAGAAATAAAGAAAGAAGAAATATTAGTTAGAAAGAAAGAAAGAAAGAAAGAAAGAAAGAAAGAAAGAAAGAAAGAAAGAAAGAAAGAAAGAAAGAAAGAAAGAAGAAAGATTAGTTAGAAAGAAAGAAAGAAAGAAAGAAGAAATATTAGTTAGAAAGAAAGAAGAAAGATTAGTTAGAAAGAAAGAAAGAAAGAATTAGTTAGAAAGAAAGATTAGTTAGAAAGAAAGAAAGAAAGAAGAAATATTAGTTAGAAAGAAAGAAAGAAAGAAGAAAGATTAGTTAGAAAGAAAGAAAGAAAGAATTAGTTAGAAAGAAAGATTAGTTAGAAAGAAAGAAAGAAAGAAGAAAGATTAGTTAGAAAGAAAGAAAGAAAGAAAGAAAGAAAGAAAGAAAGAAGAAAGATTAGTTAGAAAGAAAGAAAGAAGAAAGATTAGTTAGAAAGAAAGAAAGAAAGAAAGAAAGAAGAAAGATTAGTTAGAAAGAAAGAAAGAAAGAAAAAGTAAAAAAGAAAGAAAGAAAGAAAGAAAGAAGAAAGATTAGTTAGAAAGAAAGAAAGAAAGAAAGAAAGAAAGAAGAAAGATTAGTTAGAAAGAAAGAAAGAAAGAAAGAAGAAAGATTAGTTAGAAAGAAAGAAAGAAGAAAGATTAGTTAGAAAGAAAGAAAGAAAGATTAGTTAGAAAGAAAGAAGAAAGATTAGTTAGAAAGAAAGAAAGAAAGAAAGAAAGAAAGAAGAAAGATTAGTTAGAAAGAAAGAAAGAAAGAAAGAAAGAAAGAAAGAAAGAAAGAAAGAAAGAAGAAAGATTAGTTAGAAAGAAAGAAAGAAAGAAAGAAAGAAGAAAGATTAGTTAGAAAGAAAGAAAGAAAGAATTAGTTAGAAAGAAAGATTAGTTAGAAAGAAAGAAAGAAGAAAGAAAGAAGAAAGATTAGTTAGAAAGAAAGAAGAAAGATTAGCTAGAAAGAAAGAAAGAAATAAGAAAGATTAGTTAGAAAGAAAGAAAGAAAGAAAGATTAGTTAGAAAGAAAGAAAGAAAGAAAGAAGAAAGAAGAAAGATTAGTTAGAAAGAAAGAAAGAATTAGTTAGAAAGAAAGATTAGTTAGAAAGAAAGAAAGAAAGAAAGAAGAAAGATTAGTTAGAAAGAAAGAAAGAAAGAAAGAAGAAAGATTAGTTAGAAAGAAAGAAAGAAAAAGAAAGAAAGAAAGAAAGATGAGTTAGAAAGAAAGAAAGAAAGAAAGAAAGAAAGAAGAAAGATTAATTAGAAAGAAAGAAAGAAAGAAGAAAGATTAGTTAGAAAGAAAGAAGAAAGATTAGCTAGAAAGAAAGAAAGAAGAAAGATTAGTTAGAAAGAAAGAAAGAAAGAATTAAATAAGAAAGAAAGATTAGTTAGAAAGAAAGAAAGAAAGAAAGAAGAAAGATTAGTTAGAAAGAAAGAAAGAAAGAATTAGTTAGAAAGAAAGATTAGTTAGAAAGAAAGAAAGAAGAAAGATTAGTTAGAAAGAAAGAAAGAAAGAAAGAAAGAAGAAAGATTAGTTAGAAAGAAAGAAAGAATTAGTTAGAAAGAAAGATTAGTTAGAAAGAAAGAAAGAAAGAAAGATTAGTTAGAAAGAAAGAAAGAAAGAAAGAAAGAAAGAAGAAAGATTAGTTAGAAAGAAAGAAAGAAATAAAGAAAGAAGAATTATTAGTTAGAAAGAAAGAAAGAAAGAAGAAATATTAGTTAGAAAGAAAGAAAGAAAGAAAGAAAGACAGAAAGAAAGAAAGAAAGAAAGAAAGAAAGAAAGAAAGAAAGAAAGAAAGAAGAAAGATTAGTTAGAAAGAAAGAAAGAAAGAAAGAAGAAATATTAGTTAGAAAGAAAGAAGAAAGATTAGTTAGAAAGAAAGAAAGAAAGAATTAGTTAGAAAGAAAGATTAGTTAGAAAGAAAGAAAGAAAGAAGAAATATTAGTTAGAAAGAAAGAAAGAAAGAAGAAAGATTAGTTAGAAAGAAAGAAAGAAAGAATTAGTTAGAAAGAAAGATTAGTTAGAAAGAAAGAAAGAAAGAAGAAAGATTAGTTAGAAAGAAAGAAAGAAAGAAAGAAAGAAAGAAGAAAGATTAGTTAGAAAGAAAGAAAGAAGAAAGATTAGTTAGAAAGAAAGAAAGAAAGAAAGAAAGAAGAAAGATTAGTTAGAAAGAAAGAAAGAAAGAAAGAAAAAGTAAAAAAGAAAGAAAGAAAGAAAGAAAGAAAGAAGAAAGATTAGTTAGAAAGAAAGAAGAAAGATTAGTTAGAAAGAAAGAAAGAAAGAAAGAAAGATTAGTTAGAAAGAAAGAAAGAAGAAATATCAGTTAGAAAGAAAGAAAGAAAGAAAGACAGAAAGAAAGAAAGAAATATTAGTTAGAAAGAAAGAAAGAAAGAAAGAAAGAAAGAAAGAAGAAATATTAGTTAGAAAGAAAGAAAGAAAGAAAGAAAGAAAGAAGAAAGATTAGTTAGAAAGAAAGAAAGAAAGAATTAGTTAGAAAGAAAGATTAGTTAGAAAGAAAGAAAGAAAGAAAGAAAGAAAGAAAGAAAGAAAGAAAGAAGAAAGATTAGTTAGAAAGAAAGAAAGAAAGAATTAGTTAGAAAGATTAGTTAGAAAGAAAGAAAGAAAGAAAGAAAGAAAGAAAGAAAGAAAGAAAGAAGAAAGATTAGTTAGAAAGAAAGAAAGAAAGAAAGAATTAGTTAGAAAGATTAGTTAGAAAGAAAGAAAGAAAGAAAGAAGAAAGATTAGTTAGAAAGAAAGAAAGAAAGAAAGAAAGAAAGAAAGAAGAAAGATTAGTTAGAAAGAAAGAAAGAAAGAAAGAAGAAAGATTAGTTAGAAAGAAAGAAAGAAAGAAAGAAAGATTAGTTAGAAAGAAAGAAAGAAAGATTAGTTAGAAAGAAAGAAAGAAAGATTAGTTAGAAAGAAAGAAAGAAGAAATATTAGTTAGAAAGAAAGAAGAAATATTAGTTATAAAGAAAGAAGAAAGATTAGTTAGAAAGAAAGAAAGAAAGAAAGAAAGAAAGAAAGAAAGAAAGAAGAAAGATTAGTTAGAAAGAAAGAAAGAAGAAAGATTAGTTAGAAAGAAAGAAAGAAAGATTAGTTAGAAAGAAAGAAAGAAAGAAAGAAAGAAAGAAAGAAGAAAGATTAGTTAGAAAGAAAGAAAGAAAGAAGAAAGATTAGTTAGAAAGAAAGAAAGAAAGAAAGAAAGAAAGAAAGAAAGAAAGAAAGAAGAAAGATTAGTTAGAAAGAAAGAAAGAAAGAAGAAAGATTAGTTAGAAAGAAAGAAAGAAGAAAGATTAGTTAGAAAGAAAGAAAGAAAGAATTAAATAAGAAAGAAAGATTAGTTAGAAAGAAAGAAAGATAGAAGAAAGATTAGTTAGAAAGAAAGAAAGAAAGAATTAGTTAGAAAGAAAGATTAGTTAGAAAGAAAGAAAGAAGAAAGATTAGTTAGAAAGAAAGAAAGAAAGAAAGAAAGAAGAAAGATTAGTTAGAAAGAAAGAAAGAATTAGTTAGAAAGAAAGATTAGTTAGAAAGAAAGAAAGAAAGAAAGATTAGTTAGAAAGAAAGAAAGAAAGAAAGAAGAAAGATTAGTTAGAAAGAAATAAAGAAAGAAGAAATATTAGTTAGAAAGAAAGAAAGAAAGAAAGAAAGAAAGAAAGAAAGAAAGAAAGAAAGAAAGAAAGAAAGAAAGAAAGAAAGAAGAAAGATTAGTTAGAAAGAAAGAAAGAAAGAAAGAAGAAATATTAGTTAGAAAGAAAGAAGAAAGATTAGTTAGAAAGAAAGAAAGAAAGAATTAGTTAGAAAGAAAGATTAGTTAGAAAGAAAGAAAGAAAGAAGAAATATTAGTTAGAAAGAAAGAAAGAAAGAAGAAAGATTAGTTAGAAAGAAAGAAAGAAAGAATTAGTTAGAAAGAAAGATTAGTTAGAAAGAAAGAAAGAAAGAAGAAAGATTAGTTAGAAAGAAAGAAAGAAAGAAAGAAAGAAAGAAAGAAAGAAGAAAGATTAGTTAGAAAGAAAGAAAGAAGAAAGATTAGTTAGAAAGAAAGAAAGAAAGAAAGAAAGAAGAAAGATTAGTTAGAAAGAAAGAAAGAAAGAAAAAGTAAAAAAGAAAGAAAGAAAGAAAGAAAGAAGAAAGATTAGTTAGAAAGAAAGAAGAAAGATTAGTTAGAAAGAAAGAAAGAAAGAAAGATTAGTTAGAAAGAAAGAAAGAAGAAATATCAGTTAGAAAGAAAGAAAGAAAGAAAGAAAGAAATATTAGTTAGAAAGAAAGAAAGAAAGAAAGAAAGAAAGAAGAAATATTAGTTAGAAAGAAAGAAAGAAAGAAAGAAAGAAAGAAAGAAAGAAAGAAAGAAGAAAGATTAGTTAGAAAGAAAGAAAGAATTAGTTAGAAAGAAAGATTAGTTAGAAAGAAAGAAAGAAAGAAAGAAAGAAAGAAAGAAAGAAAGAAAGAAGAAAGATTAGTTAGAAAGAAAGAAAGAAAGAATTAGTTAGAAAGATTAGTTAGAAAGAAAGAAAGAAAGAAAGAAAGAAAGAAAGAAGAAAGATTAGTTAGAAAGAAAGAAAGAAAGAATTAGTTAGAAAGATTAGTTAGAAAGAAAGAAAGAAAGAAAGAAAGAAAGAAAGAAAGAAAGAAAGAAAGAAGAAAGATTAGTTAGAAAGAAAGAAAGAAAGAAAGAAAGAAAGAAAGAAGAAAGATTAGTTAGAAAGAAAGAAAGAAAGAAAGAAAGAAAGAAGAAAGATTAGTTAGAAAGAAAGAAAGAAAGAAAGAAAGATTAGTTAGAAAGAAAGAAAGAAAGATTAGTTAGAAAGAAAGAAAGAAAGATTAGTTAGAAAGAAAGAAAGAAGAAATATTAGTTAGAAAGAAAGAAGAAATATTAGTTAGAAAGAAAGAAAGAAAGAAAGAAAGAAGAAATATTAGTTAGAAAGAAAGAAAGAAAGAAAGAAAGAAAGAAAGAAAGAAAGAAGAAATATTAGTTAGAAAGAAAGAAAGAAAGAAAGAAAGAAAGAAAAAGAAAGAAAGAAAGAAAGAAAGAAAGAAAGAAAGAAGAAAGATTAGTTAGAAAGAAAGAAAGAAAGAATTAGTTAGAAAGAAAGAAAGAAAGAAAGAAAGAAAGAAAGAAAGAAAGAAAGAAGAAAGAATAGTTAGAAAGAAAGAAAGAAGAAAGATTAGTTAGAAAGAAAGAAAGAAGAAAGATTAGTTAGAAAGAAAGAACGTCTCGGTTACGTATGTAACCCTAGTTCCCTGATAGGGAACGAGACGCTGCGTCAAACGCTGCGGGAACGCCCCTGCGTTGTGCGTCATGAAGCACGTATGGAATCAGCCCAATGGAGAGATGAAACGTCATAGGCGGGTGACGTCATCGACCAGGAAACTATAAAGCACCCCAAAAACACAAGCGCATTAGCTTCTGATAGGCTTGAAGGAAGCGCTAACGGGAGTGCCGGGAGTATGGCGGAGCGACGCAGCGTCTCGTTCCCTATCAGGGAACTAGGGTTACATACGTAACCGAGACGTTCCCTTTCAAGGGAACTTCGAGCTGCGTCAAACGCTGCGGGAACGCGAATACCCACGTCGCCATAGGACCAAATGACCGTCATGTGAGACTAGCGCACAGAGGACGAGAGCACCTGTGCCCCAGGGGTAGAGCTTAAGTCTAGGTCATAGAACTTAATAAAAGTATGCGGTGAAGACCATCCAGCCGCATCACAAACATCACTCAGGGAAACCCCCGACAAAAGAGCTTTAGAAGCAGCCATACTCCTGGTAGAGTGAGCTCGGACAACCAAAGGTGAAGGCTGGCCAGCCGACTCATAAGCAAGTGAGATAGCCTCAACCACCCACTTGCTCATTCTCTGTTTAGACGCCGGACACCCTTTCCTGGGTGGCCCGAAACATACAAAAAGTTGTTCTGATTTCCTCCACAGGGCAGCTCTGTGGACATAAGCGTCTAATGCCCTAACAGGGCAGAGTGAATTAAGTTTCTCCTGGTCCGATGACATAAATGGAGGAGGACAGAAAGCCTGCAGAACCGTAGGTCTAACAATATTAGTAGGAACCTTAGGAACGTAACCTGGTCTAGGATGCAGAAAAGCTTTAACCATGCCAGGTGCAAATTCCAGGCACGAGGGTGAAACCGACAGAGCCTGCAAATCTCCGATTCTTTTTAGTGAAGAGATAGCAAGCAAAAAGATAGTCTTAAAAGTGAGAAACTTCTCGGGAACTTCTTCGATAGGTTCAAAAGGAGCTAGGGAAAGACCTTCTAATACAATGGCCAGATCCCAAGTCGGCACCCTCGTACGAACTGCTGGCCTCAGCCTCAAAGTGCCACGGAGGAAACGAGTTATAAGCGGGTGTCTCCCAAGAGAAACTCCACTGAAAGGGACGTGGTAAGCAGCTAGTGCCGCCACATACACCTTTAGTGTGGAGGGGGATAACCCTGTGGAGAAGCGCTCCTGCAGGAATTCCAGCACTGCACCCACTGGGCAGTTAACTGGGTCCTGCAGGTGTTCTCCACACCAAGAAGTGAAAAGTTTCCACTTCAAGGCATAAAGCTTCCTCGTGGATGGAGCTCTGGAGTTAAGAATGGTCTCAACAACCTCGGTTGAGAGACCGGAGTCTATGAGCTGGGCCCCCTCAGAGGCCAAGCCCACAGTTTCCACAATTCTGGGCGGGGGTGAAGTATCGTGCCCCCCGCCTGGGAGAGTAGATCCCTCCTGACCGGGAGCTCCAAAGGAGAACCGTCCAGGAGAGAAATCAGGTCCGCAAACCATACTCGGGCCGGCCAGAACGGGGCTACTAGTAGTAGACTGACCCCGTCCCGGCGGACCCTCTCCAGAACTCCTGGTAACAGAGCAATCGGGGGAAAGGCGTACAGACGTGACCTCGGCCACGGCTGCACCATAGCATCCAACCCCAGGGGGGCTGGAAGAGTGATGGAGAACCACCGATGACAATGAGTGGTCTCCTTGGAAGCGAATAGGTCCACCTCGGCGCGACCGAAACTCAACCAAAGGAGCTCCACCACCTCGGGGTGGAGTCTCCATTCCCCTGGCCTCGGCCCCTGCCTCGACAGGGAGTCTGCTACCACATTCAAATACCCAGGGAGATACATTGCTCTCAGAGATAGTAGCTTCCCTTGGGACCACAGGAGGATCTGACGGGCCAACTTGTAAAGCCGGCGAGACCGCAGGCCCCCCTGATGATTTATATAAGAGACCACCGACGTGTTGTCTGATTGAACTAACACATGATGGCCTCTCAGGTCTGTTAGGAAGTGTTTCAGAGCCTGAAACACAGCCAACATCTCTAGACAATTTATGTGCCACGAAAGATGATGATCCTGCCACAGACCTTGGGCTGGGCGACCACTCATGACCGCCCCCCACCCTGTGAGGGAAGCATCCGTCGTTAGCGTTATGCGACGACAAAGAGCCCCCAGCACAGGACCTTTGGATAGGAACCAAGTTTCTCTCCACATGACCAGAGCACGAAGGCAGCGCCGCGTGACTTTGAACGTGCGGAGCGGATTTCCCCTCGGGGAGAATCCCTTGGTCCTGAGCCACCACTGTAGCGGTCTCATGTACAACAGGCCGCAAGGTATAACGTTGGACGCTGCTGCCATCAGACCCAACAGTCTCTGAAACTGCTTGACAGTGAGTAGCTGGCCTAGCTTCACTTGTTTCACAGCTGAGAGAATCGAAGCGATGCGGGTCGGAGAGAGTCGCGCCCGCATCGATACCGAATCCCAAACGACACCCAGAAAAGTGGTCTTCTGGGAAGGAGATAATACACTTTTCTTTGCGTTCAGCCTCAACCCCAACTTTCTGATATGAGCGAGGACGACATCTCGATGCCGAACCGCCATCTGCTCGGTCTGAGCTAAAATCAACCAATCGTCGATGTAATTGAGAATACGAATGCCCTGAAGCCTCAGAGGCACTAGTGCTGCATCCATGCATTTCGTGAAAGTGCGGGGAGATAAAGCTAGGCCAAACGGAAGAACCCTGTACTGGTACGCCTCGCCCCCGAAGGCGAACCTCAGGAACTTCCTGTGTTGTGGAAGGATGGACACATGGAAGTATGCGTCCTTCAGATCTATCGTGACAAACCAGTCCTCGGACCTGATTTGAGACACGATCTGCTTGATAGTGAGCATCTTGAATTTTAGCTTCCCTACCGAGCGATTCAATATGCGCAGGTCTAAAATTGGACGCAACCCCCCATCCTTCTTTGGAACGATGAAATATCGGCTGTAATAACCTGACTCCAAACTGGGAGGAGGAACCCGTTCTATAGCCTCTTTTTGAAGGAGCGTTTTCACCTCTTGTTCCAATACCAGAGCCTGCTCGGGGCCCACCACTGTGTGCAGAACCCCTCTGAATTTTGGTGGACGACACCTGAACTGGATAGCATAACCCTTTTCTACTGTCTGCAGGACCCAATGAGATATTTTTGGAAGGCTTTTCCACTCTGCCAGAAATTCTACTAAGGGTACCAGCCTCTCGAGACTGGCCTCTGGTGTAACTTGAGCAGCAGACGCAGCGCCCTGTAACGGCGCACCGGCAGGGAACAACTGGTCTGACCGCTCTGAGACCCTCCTCAGAGGGAGCGAGCGTCCCTCGGGAAAGCGCTCGCTGGGATCGTCTGTGCCCCGGCATAAAGGCGGGGTTGGCAGAACGAGCCCCTGAGGGCACCGAGGAGGAATGGGCACCGTAAAAAGAGGTGAACACCTTTCCGCCTCGGTGGGGACCACCCTCAGCATCCTGAACGGCTTGGCGTCAGGACTTCTTCTTAGCCGAAGCCTTCTTAGCCAATATAACTGTCCTCAGATCAGTTCTACTGGGAGAAGGCTTCGGCTGAGAGTGTCGCGGCTGAGCCCACTGTCCAGCAGGGGGAGCACGAGACGCGACACTCTGCCTCTGCTGCGCTCTATGTGATGAGCTCGAAGACGGCCGGGGCTGCTCCCGCCCAGCAGCCCCAGGGACATGAACTTTAAGGGGAAGAAACTTTTTAAAAGCTGCAGTTTGTTTCTTTTCTTCTTGGAATTTATCGATAACTGAATTCACAGCATCACCAAACAACCCCATGGGAGAAAGAGGAGCATCTAAAAGAAAAGCTTTTTCTCTCTCTTTAATA
>NW_027509106.1:0-12288 GCF_051911475.1 Siphateles boraxobius
AAGGAGATCAAGAATTTAAACTAACTGTTGTAGTTAGTTAGTGTGTTTTATTTGTTGTTGGTGGTGATGTGGTGTGGTGTTGAGCTTTGTGCCAGAGCGTCAGAGCCTGCAGTCGCATGTGGATGTAATTTCAGCAGGATGTGTTTTACGCAAATCAAATAAAAGAGTCTGAAGAGAGAGAGAGAGAGAGAGAGAGAGAGATAGAGAGAGAGAGAGAGAGAGAGAGAGAGAGAGAGAGAGAGAGAGAGAGAGAGAGAGAGAGAGAGAGAAGGGAGAGAAGTTGTGGAGAAAATATTCTTAGACACAGATGCATCAACAGCCATGTTTACATGGATTGCGAAATATATTCCAAATTTTAGCAAATGAGGGGTTGAATTTAAGTGAATTTTTCATTTATTTGTAAGTTACATTATATGTTATCAATTTTATTGGCACGGGTGATGACTACTGACAGGGGACTTTTTTTTTTTTGTTCCCATGAGGAAAATTAAATTAAATCATAAATCATATTAAATTGTTTGTTGTTGTTGTTGTTTTTTATGTAAAAATGCAGAAAGTTTTCTGTAATGGGTATGGTTTAGGGGTAGGGTTAGTGGATAGAATAATAGAATATATAGTTTGTCTATGGAATGTCCTCATAATGATAGGAATACCTGTGTGTGTGTGTGTGTGTGTGTGTGTGTGTGTGTATGTGTGTGTGTGTGTGTGTGTGTGTGTGTGTGTGTGTGTGTGTGTGTGTGTGTGTGTGTGTGTGTGTGTGTGTGTGTGTGTGTGTGTGTGTGTTGTGTGTGATTAACATCTGTCTCTGCTCTGATCTGGACGTATGAGGAACGCATCATCAGATACTGCTCCATAAAGCTGCTCTTCTGGAAGACACACAGACACACATTGTAATGTGGCTTTGTGTTTAGATGAATGTCGCCTATAGTTAATGTTTCATTGTCATTTCCCATCCTTTTAATGCTAGCCTGCATATGGCATCAGAGAAGAGGAACAAATAAAATACTGAGACTGAGACCACTAGTCACAGGCCTATAAAGAGCTACAAAATTAACATGGAAAGCTTAGCTTAAATAATTTGGTCATGAATGAACGGAAAATATTGGAGTTCATATTCACCATATTCACCTTTCTAAATTGAATGTGTCTAGGCATCCGGTCTAATCTGCTTCCAGTTATTTTATTTATAGGCTATATTTATTACTGTACAAAAACTGTCCGTTACGCTGCTTGATAATGCAAACTGTTATTTGTTATCAATATCATTTTGATGTATTATCGTAATCATAAACACACTGGTCTAAAGCTCAAATGATTTTACCATTTACTGTGTTGTGTTATTCCTCCAGTTATTTACATAAAGTGTCTAATGAATCGGAAGTTCACCCACATTCACATAAAATAGCTTTCTTCGCTGTTGCCAAATAATATGAATAGAGAGCTTCAAACTTGTCTAAGCACAGTGTAAGACACTGAGAAATTCTAGAGGAGAAACCTGAGATTACAGGGGTCTTCTTCGCATGAGAAATATCTGAACTTTTTTTTCCTAGCCATTTTATCCCATTTTTATTTAGGAGAGACAGCTAAGATATTAAATAGATTTAATTTATTCATGCCATTCTAATCATGTATGACATTCTTTCTTCCATAGAAAACAAAAGGAGGTAGTTTGAAGAAAGTTCATGCTGTTCTTTTCCCTAAAATGAAATGTAATAGTGATTCTCATTGACAATCTCCAATAAGGATATTAAATCACAATTCAGGCATCCACATATGTAGCCAACATAATTGTTAACATCTTTTCAAGTCAAGTCTAATAAACCACACTGCTTTGTGTAAGCGGCCGACTGAAATTTAGGAATTATTTTTCAGAAGGAAAGTCATATTAGTTTGGAATGACATGAGAGAGAGTAAATTACATTTTGGGGAAAATATGCCTGAAAGCAACTTACATTTTTAATTGGGAAATGTACTCATAATAACTATCTTAAAGCAAGCACAAACAATTATGGAATAAAATAAATGCATTGCAGCCAAATTAATATCAACATATTAAAGTTATATGATACTTTTTTTTTTCAATGATATCATTAAGATCAGGTAAGGAGCAACTTTCTGACATCACTGTGAATAAGATGGCACCTTATCCTGCCAATCCCCCGTGTGTCACATCTGCCTGTCTGTCTATGAGAGTTCATCTAGATTAGGAAGGTGACACTGTCAATCTAATCCATCTTCTTGTCCTTGCAGTAAACATGTGTGTGTGTGTGTGTGTGTGTGTGTTGGGGGGGGGGGGGGGGGGGTTGGGGGGGTGAAATGCAAATTTTCATTGTTGCGATAAAAATAAATAGACTAGCCAAGGACCGTAGGGTGTGTGTGTGCGCATGTGTGCATCACCTTTATGGGCAGTGACAGGCGCTCATCACTGTCGGCCGTTTGTGAGCTGAGCTTTGATGCGGGTGACTGTAACTGCGAGCAAACCGCATCGATAGATCCATGTTGACAAGCCTCATATTCAAGGGCACATTGAAGCTCATCGGGAAACTTTTACTCCAGTTTAATTGTTTCCCAGGTGGAGAGATAGATGCTGCAGTCTAGGATCTATTTCCAAACATTTGACTGCTTACGGTTTTAGATTTCTTAAAGATGTTTTTAATGTCTCCTATAGAGATTCAGACGAGATTTCAACAATGTCTTAAACTGTGCTCAGATTTTCGGGTGCCAAAATCTCAAAGTCTGCACCCTAAAATTAGAACATACTGTATAATCTCAAGCATTTCTCGCTAAATTCTTTAATGGCCAAAAGATCTTAGCTACTCTCCACATAAATGTTATCTCTCTTTACTCCAAATGTATGTCAACAATTGCTTCAGTTAATTATTATTATTATTATTATTATTATTATTATTATTATTATTATTATTATTATTATTATTATTATTATTATTATTATTAAATGTTTATTTCAGATATAATTTGTGACAATGTCAATTATTTTTTATTATTTATTTTTTTAATTGTGTTTGTCATATTTTTAATTATCTGAAAAAAAATATTATGTTAGCATTATGTGAAGGAATGGGTAATTTTAATATATTCCTTATTACCTTGTTTGTTTGAAGTTATAATATTTTAAATTCAATGTAATCCCCACAGCTCTAAACCCACTAACTTTAATTATGTGAAACTATTTACAAATGGCAAACTGCAAAAGGATGATTTAGATCTGTACATTCAAACATAGATCTCTCTTTTTTTCTTTCTTTTCTTTTTTTTTTCTTTTCTTTTCTTTACCATGTTTGACTGGGATCTGCTTTGGTCTGATAGATTGTGTGAGACATTAGCGTTAAGGACTGATAGGACTGCCGCAATTGTTAAATGTGGCCACTCTCCGCAAGAGAAAGCAAAGACAGACAGCTAAGGATGGCTGAAGAGAGTTTGGGGGGTTGGGTAGTGCTCCGTTGTGTAGTTTTACTCTAGAATGGAAGATGTGTGTCACTAGGTGGCGCTTTAGTACAGTAGTCTACCCCATGGCACACCAGACACTCACTCAAACAAAGCCTGAGCAATATTCAACAATACCACAAACACACACACACACACACACACACACACATGTTCCTCAGCATCACAGCCTCTACATGCTACAGACGTACTCATGGATTTAAACTAAAATAGGGATATAAGTGATGTTCAGCTTATGAAAGAAAGCAATTAATATGGCACGCATACATGAAAACAACTGTCGATTTTATTGATCATTATTCAGTGCAAGGTCCAGCTGCGCATACACATGCACCAACGCAATACAATGCAAGGATGAGAAGTGCTGCTCCGCTAGTATGTGATGTAAATGGATCAGTTCTGTACAGATGACACTTACCTGAAGGCCGTAGAGAGAGCGAGAGAAAGCCAGTACACAAACCCTCACCTGCCCTCAGGACAAGAGAGACGCACAGAGACCGGGACGAGAAACAAAAGAGCGAAAATCAAATGATACGGAGATGTAAACCGATCGTGACGTGTTAGCTGTAGTGTGCAGGGTTCGGGCTCTGTCAGAAATCTTTAACAAAGTGGCCCGTGCTGCGGTCGACATCAGCGCTCTCCGGGAAGTTAGTGTGCTTGGTTGCACTGGTCCTCTCAGTCATTCACTTCGTGGAGTACACGCAATTTGTGCAAACTGCAATTATAACCCCGTTAGCTTCAGAAGAGCTCTTTAGGTATGTCAGTCTGGGCTGCCCCCGGCTGGGTAGTGGCGCTCAGGCAAACAAGGGGTTCCTGCGTGGCCTGCACCACACTAGCGGAGCGGAGCAGGGTGAATAAAGGGCTGGCGAGGGTGGAGGGGGTTGTTTGGGGTACGAACAGGCAGCTGCGTGAGTGCTCTTGTTGACGTTATGCAGCTAAACAGTACCAGCTTGCTGGAGCGCTTAACTTCATCTCTCCCACTGCCCTAATGAAGTCCTGAAAGGTTTCCTGGCTGCCTCATATGGCTTTATTTAGTGTCTCTGTGAGAAGAACCATTACTAAACACACACACACACACACATGGGGAGAGAGAGCTAAAGGTGAGGCTAGCATGCTAACATGCTAGCCTCAGTGATAAACAAGCAGCGTATAAACGGCAACGGGAAAGGGATAAGCATTGTGTCAATACTGAGAGGGAGCGGGAGGGTAGAAAAGGAAGGACCCCCTTTGCTTTGTGAACGTGTAATGGCACTTCATTTTAATTTTATGGTTTGCCAGTGCTCCGCAGAGGGAAATTGTTTTCTATGTGGTTACACAGCCTGTCGAGAGAAAGCGAGAGAGAGAAAAAACACGCACGCCAAATAAAACAGCTGTGGTGGCAATTGAATTTGTATTCACAGTAAAGTAGGTTAACCCAGTTAAAAGTCAGAAATCCAATAGCGACAGCCGATCGGCAAGAGCGAGGCATCTCTCCCGGGGCTGCGGAGACCCGCTCTCATTTGCTGGGTGTCTTAAAAGCATTGCAATATATCAGCGTGCTAAGAGATAACGGCATGTAGGATCAGGCGTGCGGGGAAGGAAAATGCAATGCACTTTTCATTTGCTCTAACATGTGGCTTCCCTTTTTCCCCGTGTTGTTTTTCCTTATCGGATAGACCGTCGGAGCGCAGGTTCAGCCGTTTGTCACAGTCTGTGGCTCAGCGCTCATTGTCTTTAGGAGTGTGTGCATTTTATCGGCTCGATCTGTTGAGCGAGGCCTTCCGCCCCCCCGCCGTCTTGAGCGAGAGAGGATGTTTTCATAAAAGACAGAGAATGGGGAAATGACAGCTCCCCCTGCCTTTGTTATGGGAATATATGGACTCCCCTTGGTTCATTGACTTTTTATTACAGACTGAGTAAAAATGACTGTTAGCAAACAGGGGCAAATTTGTTGCAGCCATTTGTTTTGTAATGTTTGAATCGTTTGTATTTCCTGTGTATTAATGTGCTAGTATTGAGAGATAAATGGACGACTGAGAGCAGTGCTTCTCAGCTGGTTTTGCTTTTGATGTGGATCAAGTGGGGACCCAACACGGTACCATTATTTGCTGAAAAAAACCCAAAGTGATTCAAATTGAACACTGAAATATATTTTATTTCAAATCATTAAAATAGGACATGGGCTGACTAGCCTGACCATGATATTTACCAGCCTAACACATGGAACAAACACAGAGCCAAATGTTATATTATGCTGCATTCATTTGCTATTGCAATTATCGTAAATATGAGTTTCCCACTGGACGTGAATGGCCATATTGTATTTATGACTGGGAATCTCAGAGATAATTTTGAGTTTTGTGGGCCATAAATATTAAACATGCTGAAGGAGAGAACTATTGAAGTAGTGACGTGTTTTAGTTTTTCCCCACAAAATCTGAATTGCGGTCTCTTGACGTTACACTCATTTCATTTTATGCATATTTAATGTATCTTACTCAGTAAAAGCTGCATTTAATTGAATATTAGAAAATGTCAGCATTGTTGACTATTTAGAACAGGGGTGCCCAATCCTGTTCCTGGAGAAACATTCTTGTTAGTTCAGCTCCAGCCCAGATCAAACACAACTGAACCATAATTACGATATTCAGGAACACTTGATGATTACAGACAGGTGTGCTGGATCAGGGTTGGATCTAAACTCTGCAGAAAGATAGTTCTCCAGGAACATGACTGGGCACCCCTAATCTAGAATGTATACAATAGTGCAGGCAAAGTTTATATTGTTTTCAACCAATGGGATGTTACATTTTATTCAAAATCCATTGGATATTGATTACACATCTTCAATACATTTTGGGTTTAATAAAATGTTCCCAAAAAATAGGCAAGGCAACTCATAAATATGACTTCAGAAGTGGGAAGTAGTAAATATGTGATGATATGTGAAGGCAGAATTAGTATTAGAAATGTTACTATTATTTTGTTTTGATTCTGCTGCCAGCAAGCTAAATTGAGAACCGCCAGATTATACTGAAAAATCTACAAATGTGAATGCGTACGTTTTCTTAGTTTTCTGTTGAGATGTGCAGGGATGCCCTGGCCCGTCACTGTGCGTGCCATGTTGCAAAGTGTCAGTAGCAGAAATATTTTATGCAAAAAAGCTCAGAAAGCCAAAAAGAAAATAAATGCAACAAAGCAAGTGCAAGGAGTCTCTGAGGTCTCCAATGTTTTCTTCCTCTGTGGTGGTCTAGCATAAACCCCCACCACTACATCTGCTTCTCTCTCACCAACCCCTCCACCCACCCGCTGGGGCAGGAGCGGGCCATGGCTACAGCCCTATTCTCCCCCTCTCGCCCTGAGCCTGTGCCCAGCTAGAGATGCCATCTGATACAAGTCTATCATAATGAAGGTCCAGCATGAGGCTAAATGAGTTTGGAGCTTGACGGCGTGAGGGGCTAATGACTGCAATACACCAGCGCTTCGGGCCCGCACTTGGCTTTGGGAGGGCATATGGCAGCCACATCCGCCGCTAGACTACGTACAGAGAGAGGAACGCTAAAAACAAAGTGGGACTAGACGAGAACATGGAAACTTTAGAAAACAGGTTTAGGTTTAGAAAACAACTACAGAAATAATTCACTCAAAAATGAAGATTGTGTTGTTATTTTTGCACCCTCATAGAACACAAAGGAAAATTTAGCAGTATGTATTAATTGCTTACATGTAATAAAAGTGGTTGGGACCAGGATCTGTCAAGATCCAAAATATCAGGACAAAAAAGAACCATCATAAAAGTGTCAAAACAGTCATCCATGTCAATGGTTCCCAACCATGTTCCTGGAGCACTCCCAGCACTGCACAGTTTAGATGTCTTCATAATTAACCACACCTGATTCAACTCATCATCTCATTAGTAAAGACTCCAAGACCTCAAATGGATGCATTAGAAAAGAGAGACATCAAAAATGTGCAACGTTAGGGTACTCCAGCTCCAGGACCAGGGTTGGGAATCACAGCAAAAGATTTATGTTAGGTACAGACTGAAATATATGTGTAATTCATTAAAAATGTTGACAGCCATTCACTTACTTAGAGCAGCTTGGGCATCCTGATATAAATAAAGCTTTCCGTCTTCTACAGAAGGCTTTAAAAGACTTTTAATGTCTGACATTAAGATTTTTTTTTCTTTGTAAACTATTTCTTGAATACTGACTGTTTTCAGGACAGTTTATGACTGGAGCATTTTAACTAGTTACAAACTGCATTATATAAAAGGGTGCTCACACTGACATCAATTTGCAGCAAAAAAGCAATTAGAATGTATTCATGCTTAATGAGTGTTGAGGATTTGAGACAACATGAGTGATAGAGACCTTTATGCAAATAAGGAATGACATCATTTAGTTACCAATCAGAGTTAGACAGTGGAGCTCGCTCATTTTCACTTGGTTACTGCATAGAAACTACCAACAGTTAAGTCGACTTTAGGGATAAAATCGCTGCGAGTCTGAATCACCTTTACACAGTCTTATCATATTTATCATTGTGATATTTGATATTTGGTAAGCATATATATCCCTGATATATAATTTTTACAGCCAGGCTCTTGTTAATTTTGATAGTATAGGAATCTCAGATTCTAAAATTAAAAAAAAAATGCCTTTAAGAGACACTTCCATGCATCTGTACCACACTTTACAGCTCCTTAGCCATTTGTAATAGCTTTTGTAGCGTCATAATAACTTGAATTGGATTTAATGTCGCAATGGCAGTCAATCAATGCGCAAAAACAAAGTCCATTAAGTAGCTGCTGCAGTTAAAGACCTGTGAAGACAGCAGAAGCTTAGCAAATACTGCATTTCACAAGCTTACTTTTATGGTTTCCAAGTTATCCAAATTAGCTTAAAGGATTGATAATTCTTTCCTAATATAACACTGTTACTGAGGCCTTTAACTGTGACTTCCCCATTTTGGTTTTCTCAAATACTAAATAGGGGCTTGGTTTTGGAAATTAAAGCAAAATCGCATAACAAGGAATTTTAATTTGATTAATTCATTGTTGTGTTTTGATGCGGAGCAAAGGCAACCATGGCGGTTTTCACGTTATTTGTTCCACTGACTAATGACAATTTCCTGCACAATAACGGGAGTAAAAAACACCCTCAGAGCGAAAGAAGGCTTGAAATCACAGATGAGAGAAGCCACAGGGAGAACAAATAACCTGCCTTTAATTCTGCTACTGGTCGACGCATGCTCTCAAGATTGTGCAGTTTGCCATAACTTTGAAAAATAATATGAGAGAAAAAGAGAGAAAAGTACATCATTCATTCAATTTTCTTTCATTCTTTTTGCTGGACGCTTATCAAAAGTACTGCAGGTGATGATAAAGCCAACATACCAAAGAAGGAAGTGTTTGCTAGTTTATGGCTAATCATTAATGTCAGTTGATGAAATAAGGCCTTATCCAATAAACATGACCTGCTTGAATGTAAGTGTGTATTAATGTGTGTAAGCTAAATGTTATGAGCTAATGCTAACACAATTGAATTTTTAAAGTACTTTTCTAAGTAAAACCATTTATTTACCTTTATTGGTTTAATAATGATCAACTGCTAGTTTTGGATACGCCTCTTTAAAGTAGATACAGTGAAACTAGCCTTTAAAACAACTAGCCCTTTTAGCCCACTAACAAGAAATATACTACAGGGTTATAAAGGGGTAAAATACCCCTGACACAAAATACCTAATTTATTAATGTACACTCATTACAACAGTTAAAACATTTTAATTGTAATAGACGAGCTATACATATAGTAAATCCCATATGAAGTCTCAGTTCTAGGAACATAACTGAGAAAGGAATTCAAAAGAATGAGTGAATCATTTCTTGGAATCAGTTCAGTGAATCATCCACACAAATTGACTCACTAAGTGAATCTCCTCAATGCTATTTAAGAATAAAAAGACTTTCTAGAGTGTTTGATTATTGCCTCAGCTCATTCAGTTGATAGCTGTGCGCAATATTGTGTGACAAATAAAAACAACAACAGGGATATAGTGTTCTGTCACATCACACTGCTACTTGTTGAAAGAAATAAGTTGTTACTGTAAAAGCAACATTGTTATGAACACAGCTGAGCTACTGTCACTCTAGAGAAATAGAGAATGTAGTTAGTAGAGCTGCTTCTTCTTTTAGTTAGCTATTCTGTCAACTACTGTACGTACAGACAAGTGCTCTGATTTCTCAAAATGCTAAAGAAATTTTGCTAACAGACACCTACATGCAGCGTCTCTCTCTCTCTCTCTCTCTCTCTCTCTCTCTCTCTCTCTCTCTCTCTCTCTCTCTCTCTCTCTCTCTATCTCTCTGTGTGTCTCTCTCTTGCGCGTTCTTTTCTTGTCTTCCCCCTCCAGAGCGACTGATTGCTTGCAGCTGGGGAGCACTGAGAACATTTTAATATTATGCAGAAGATTAGAGCAAACTAACTACATTATTCTCCAATTACGCTCGTTTCATCCAACTGATGTCTTTATTTCCTTCCTCTCCACGATTAGCCTAATGCGAAAATTGGAATGCGCTTAGGACTGTTTTCCGATTGTTCCTGCACCACTTATTATGTCACCCAGCCATTACAGACTCGTCTTTTATTGTAACTGTAAATAAAACGATTAGAGGCAGACGCAGCCGGGGACGAGGAGATTTCATTCGGGGATCTGCTTATCAACGTTCTTGGAAGGTTTGGAAAGAAGCACGGGCCTAAGCTCAAGCCCCTTTATGGTGGCAAATCTCGGGCAGAATTGCCATGCCCCAAAACACAAACAAAACAAAACGACAAAAAAAAAAAAACTTACGTTAATCAATTTAGATTCATGTAGAGACCTGAATAAAGTCCCCAATCGCTTCGTTGCACACACCTAAGCCTTCTGAATACATTGGAAAGCGTGCTCAAATTATTAGAGGAACATGTGAGCATTGTAACCCGATGATGTGGCTGTAAGAAGGTATAATGTTCTTTAGAGAACGCCCCCTCACCGTAAAGCACTGGATTGTGGGTGTTCTGTGCTAAGCGGGGCACAGGAGGCGCGTGTGAGATGATTTGAGAATGGCGCAGAAGCAATTCCTGCCACTTGATTTCCATGGAATGCGACAAGTCCATCACAGGCACGCTGTAACGTGTATGATGGGACAGAATGATTGGATACTAAAGACAGGTAGAGGCCTGACATGAAACTAATCCAGAAAGACTTTACCTAACCTTTGAACTCTGATTGGCTTCTTCCTGCTTCTGTTGGTTATTTGATATTCTGAATGATTATATTCTGAATCTTACTTGGTGTATGGATAATTAACAATAGAGTGCAAATCTTTTTTTTTTTCAAAGATAATATATATATATATATATTTTAATGACATAAAGAAAGTTACAATGAGCTTTGAGGTCAGGATTTTATAAAATGAAGAAATATGCTTCTGTAGAAGACACAAGTTAAAAAAAATAAAACTCCAAAATATGTTTAGACACCCCTACTCTCATCAAGCGTCGCAAGGGATGTATTCAAATCAGTTCCTTCCTACCAATCTACTTTAAAAAAAAAAAAAGATCAGTAGCAAATTTAAAATATATTGTCTAAACTTCTAAGTAGTACGATTTTAATGTCTCTTTTTTTTTTTTTTTTTTTTTTTTTTTTTGCTTCAAATTAAAATTTGAAATGTTTAGAACTTGATGGTTTGATCCAAGGCCTCAAAACCTCAAAAGTACCTCAAAAAGGAACGTCACAACTGCACTCTATTTACCTTCACTTTTTTTTTTGCATTTTCTATGGTTATTTGTTCTATGTCTACATTGTTAATGATAGCTGAAAGCATTATAAAACTAGCACAAATATAAAATAAACAAACAAGCATGAGGTGGGCAATGTGTATACAATTGTGCATGATAAGCATTTCAGTTTCATGTGAATCTGCAGAGTTTCTACTAAGGTCCTGCTCATTTCTTTTTATTCAAGAGACAAGTTGAAAACCTTCAACAAAACCGAACGGGCCAGAGCCATGGCTTAGTATAGGCTTGTTATTTGTCCAATTAGCTTTGGTGCTCATGTGGACAATGGAAAGGAAAATCTTACTCTTAATTCAACACAAACCGTATCCTCTTTAATGAAAGAAAATAAGAAATAATAGATGGAGGAAAAGATATATTAAAAAAAAAAAATGTTTTGCGACTTGCCAGGACCCAGAGACAGCAGACACAGGTTAAGGTGACGTGAGCTGATATGATGACTGCATGCTGTCATAAATCAGGCATGTGTGTCCTCATCTACACAGAAACCCCTTTAGGCCACGCAAACCTCAGCGTTCTGCTTGATTTCTTATTTTACTCCTTGATACTGTTACTGGACAAGCTCCTCTTTTTGTCTCTTGGAGGAAAATACGTATGGTTGATGTCTGACGTGTGGCCGTTGTTTCGTAGCTGCAAGCCAGTTTTTGTTTATGTGACATGCCTGTAGAATGGGAAATGCAAATGGCAAGCGATAGCGAGAGAAAGAGAGAGATGACCCTGTGGTGTACAGAATAGACGGGGTAAGTCCCTGCCACCTCCTCGATTCCCACAGGACATAAACACAGATCAAATATCAACAGATCTATTGCCACTATATACACAGCTCCAGGGAGGGGAAAACATGTTATACAAAAGTTGCACAATATTCTCAGACTGATTTTGGACATTTGAAAGTGAACCGAGCCCTTAATCGAACAGAATAACCCATACAATAAGAATTTTTGCTTTAATTTGGATTCAGAATTTTGTTTTGCTGAATTTGACTGTTTTGGCCTTACTTCTCCTC
>NW_027509107.1:0-2500 GCF_051911475.1 Siphateles boraxobius
GTGACATAAGTTATAAGATATTTTTAGTAAATCAAAGTGTTTCAGATGAAAATCATACACAGAGATGTTAAAAGAAATGATTGTCACTAAGAAGGCAATTTGTATTTGTTTTAAAAGTCAAACTTAATGACTTTAAAGAAGTCTATAAAATAATAATACAGACCTTAAACGATAGAAGTGACATTTCTGACTAGTTTATTCTAGGACCAGTTTTTGTCTGATGTTTGTCTCCATCATGATAGATGACATGCCTCTGGCAACATACAGTACCAGTACATAGAATGGTTTAGATGTCTAATGGATTTTAGTGATTCAACTAAAACAAAGTTTGTTTTAAACTTTTTTTTCCCAATCAAAAAGTCATCTTCCCCTTTTGATCCAACCCGTGCATCAATTCAGCATTATGGTTATAGAAATGCTTCGGTAAACAAAGTTTGCCATCAACACTTGGTCGTTAATACTGCTATATATAATATAGTATAATACACTCACCTAAAGGATTACTAGGAACACCTGTTCAATTTCTCATTAATGCAATTATCTAATCAACCAATCACATGGCAGTTGCTTCAATGCATTTAGGGGTGTGGTCCTGGTCAAGACAATCTCCTGAACTCCAAACTGAATCTCAGAATGGGAAAGAAAGGTGATTTCGAGCGTGTCATGGTTGTTGGTGCCAGACGGGCCGGTCTGAGTATTCCACAATCTGCTCAGTTACTGGGATTTTCACGCACAACCATTTCTAGGGTTTACAAAGAATGGTGTGAAAAGGGAAAAACATCCAGTATGCGGCAGTCCTGTGGGCGAAAATGCCTTGTTGATGCTAGAGGTCAGAGGAGAATGGGCCGACTGATTCAAGCTGATAGAAGAGCAACTTTGACTGAAATAACCACTCGTTACAACCGAGGTATGCAGCAAAGCATTTGTGAAGCCACAACACGCACAACCTTGAGGCGGATGGGCTACAACAGCAGAAGACCCCACCGGGTACCACTCATCTCCACTACAAATAGGAAAAAGAGGCTACAATTTGCAAGAGCTCACCAAAACAGGACAGTTGAAGACTGGAAAAATGTTGCCTGGTCTGATGAGTCTCGATTTCTGTTGAGACATTCAGATGGTAGAGTCAGAATTTGGCGTAAACAGAATGAGAACATGGATCCATCATGCCTTGTTACCACTGTGCAGGCTGGTGGTGGTGGTGTAATGGTGTGGGGGATGTTTCTTGGCACACTTTAGGCCCCTTAGTGCCAATTGGGCATCGTTTAAATGCCACGGCCTACCTGAGCATTGTTTCTGACCATGTCCATCCCTTTATGGCCACCATGTACCCATCCTCTGATGGCTACTTCCAGCAGGATAATACACCATGTCACAAAGCTTGAATCATTTCAAATTGGTTTCTTGAACATGACAATGAGTTCACTGTACTAAAATGGCCCCCACAGTCACCAGATCTCAACCCAATAGAGCATCTTTGGGATGTGGTGGAACGGGAGCTTCGTCCCCTGGATGTGCATCCCACAAATCTCCATCAACTGCAAGATGCTATCCTATCAATATGGGCCAACATTTCTAAAGAATGCTTTCAGAACCTTGTTGAATCAATGCCACGTAGAATTAAGGCAGTTCTGAAGGCGAAGGGGTGTCAAACACAGTATTAGTATGGTGTTCCTAATAATCCTTTAGCTGAGTGTGTATATATATATATATATATAATACCAGATTTCCTCCAAAAAGACTGCATGCTCTGTAAGGAGTCAGAAATAACAGGCTTTTTAGCTGCGTCTTCCCTGCATTTCCTTTAAAAATAAAGTATTTTTTGTTAGTATGCGCTGCGCATTTACAAAAAGATATTTGATCAGCCAACAAAATATCATCCATCAAATTTGATTCTAACTCATCATGAAGAAAAGTTCAACCATCTGACTTTTCAATGTTTTCCAACGAAATATTTCAATGTTTCCCCAAAAATCATGAACAACCTCAAACGAATTGCAATAATCTCTGCAAATCGTCGCACTTTTCCCTGTCATTAATGTCCAGGCTTCAGTGAACGCCACAAACTCAGCTCTCTAGGAGCGTTTTCACACCTGAAAGTCAGCACCAAAGTTCACATTTTGCTACCACGGCTCATTTTTCCTGCCACCTTCTGTTTTTTCGGCTATGCGGGAACCACCGGAACTTCCTGTTGAAAGGTCTGAAAGTTCGAACCATACAGAAATGCTTTCACACTAGAAACACACTCCTCCTTCTCCTCCTCCTCATCCTCCATCTTCCTCCATCCTCCTCCAGCCTCATCCTCCATCCTCCTCCATCTCCATCCTCCACCCTCCTCCTCATCCTCCATCTTCCTCTATCCTTCTCCAGCCTCCTCCATCTCCATCCTCCTCCATCTCCATCATCCACCCTCCTCCTCATCCTCCATCCTCTTCCTCCATCCTCCACCCTCCTCCTCCTCCTCCATCCTCCTCCTTCTCCTCATCCTCCATCCTCCTCC
>NW_027509107.1:10000-16431 GCF_051911475.1 Siphateles boraxobius
TACTAACTTGATAACCAACCAACTAAACTAATTACTAACCAACCAGCCAACCAACTAAACTACTTAATTACTAACTGATCTAATTACTAACTAAACCAACCAACAAACCAACCAACTAAACTAACTAATTACTAACTGAACTAATTACTAACAAACCAACCAACCAACCAACTAAACTACCTAATTACTAACTAAACCAACAAACCAACCATCCAACCAACTAAACTAACTAATTACTAACTGAACCAATTACTAACAAACGAACCAACAAACCAACCAACTAAACTAACTAATTACTAACTGAACTAATTACTAACAAACCAACCAACCAACCAACTAAACTACCTAATTACTAACTAAACCAACAAACCAACCATCCAACCAACTAAACTAACTAATTACTAACAAACCAACCAACTAAACTACCTAATCACTAACTAAACCAACCAACAAACCAACCAACTAAACTAACTAATTACTAACTGAACTAGTTACTAACAAACCAACCAACTAAACTACCTAATTACTCACTAAACCAACCAACCATCCAACCAACCAAACTAACTAATTACTAACTGAACTAATTACTAACAAATCAAACAACAAAACTACCTAATTACTAACTAAACTAATTACTAACAAACCAAACATCTAAACTAACTAATTACTAACTGAACAAATTATTAACAAACCAACCAACTAAACTAACTAATCACTAACTAAACTAATTACTAACCAACCAATCAATTAATTACTAACTGAACTAATTACTAACTAAGGACTAAGTGATTACATCGAACTGAACTAATTACTAACTCTCTAAGTAAAGATGATCCCATGATAGAACCCGTTCATGGCTCCATATTGAGCTTGTCTTCTGAGCGTGTGTCATGTGACGCACCTTATTCATATTCATATTGAGCTCCAGCTGCTCTCACTCGCTGTTTGTTGCTTGTGAATCTGAGGAGCGTATAAACACCTCATCTGAAGGTCCCGGTGTCGTGGGCTTCGGCTCCACAGGATTCTTCAGAATACACAGTTCGTCAGACTGGGAATCTCGGCGTAAAGAGTGTTTTGTTTACATCTGTTGACGGAGCGGCGCTGTGTTATGGCATGTGCGTATGAGCCGCGTAAACTCCAGAAATACTAGCGCACTCTCAACAACCTCCAAATATGTGGCCATTGTTTCCTGCTAGTGTTGAAATCGTAGATTAAACAAAGTTTAACATCCCCATGTTTAGAGGGGTTTGACCCCTGCGCCGCAGTGCATTGTGGGAAAGCACAAACTCAGGGAAACTTGGACTCGTCCTCGAACTGCCAGCGACGAGGGTTTGCGTTTGACTGTGTGTGTTTGTGATGGGCTCTCTAGGCTGCTGCTGCTCTCTGACCGGTGCGTGTGTGTGTGTGTGTGTGTGTGTGTGTGTGTGTGTGTGTGTGTGTGTGTGTGTGTGTGTGTGTGTGTGTGGCCGGAGGAACACGACTGACACGAGCAGGAACACAGCCAAGGTCGTCGGGTCACATGTCCTTAAAACAAACTCTAACCTACTTTCTCCTGACAACTAGTCCTCAAAGTCACACCAGATGCTCTGTTTGCATTTCTGATGTCTCATAAACACACACACACACACACACACACACACACACACACAAACACACACACACACACACACTGCTCACTGTACGCGTCGTTACGAGCTGACTTACACTAATCACAGAATTATGACCTTTCATGACATCTTACAACACATGTGTTTGAGAAGCATTTTCTCTATCGTTTTATTTGGGCTGGGAAATTAAATTTAAGTGAAATACATATACAAAAAAAATACAATAACATGAACTAACAATGAACAATAATTTTACATCATTTATCAATCTTAGTTGATGTTAACTTCAACATCTGCTAATACATTATTATAGTCAAAAGTTGTATCTGTTAATATTAGTTAATGCACTGAACTAACATGAACTAACAATTAACAATTATATTTTTACTAACGCTAATAAGTGCATTAAAAATGTAATGTTCGTTGTTAGTTAATGCAATAATTAATGTTTATTGAATTATGACCTTTCATGACATCTTACAACACATGTGTTTGAGAAGCATTTTCTCTGTTGTTTTATTTTGGCTGGGAAATTAAATGTAAGTAAGTGAAATAAATATACAAACATAACATGAACTAACAATGAACAATACTTCTACATCATTTATTAATCTTAGTTAACTTCATTTACTAATACATTATTAAAGTTGTATCTGTTAATATTAATGCACTGAACTAAGAAAGCACAATTATATTTTTACTAACGTTAGTGCTTTAAAAATGCTAAACCTTAGTTTAAAGTTGCCATAAAATTATTAATACAAAAAACAATTGCATTTATAACACTCAGTATTTTGTTTATTTTCTTGATAAAAAGTATAAATTGATGTGTTTTGCAATTGTATTCCTCTAATCCGTCTGCCATGTTTTTCTGACAAATTTGATTTATTTTATAAATTTGTCAGAAATAATAAAGCGAATCAAAGCATCTATTGTTTTATTTGTGCTCGTGCAAATTAAAATACTTCTATATTATTTATTAATCTTAGTTGGTTAACTTCAACATTTACTAATACATTATTACTCAAAAGTTGTATCTGTTATTATTAGTTAATGCACTAAACTAACAAAGCACAAATATATTTTTCCTAACATTAATAAGTGCGTTAAAAACTGTAATGCTCATTGTTAGTTAATGCATTAATTAATGTGTACAAATGAGACCTTAGTGTAAAATTACCATAATACAATAAAAACAGCATTCATAACACTCAATGTTTGTGTTTATTTTCCTGATAAATGAAAGGAACATTATTCCTCTAATCCTTCTGCTCATGTTTTTCTGACAAATTTGATTTGTTTTATAAGTTTGTCAGAAATGATAAAGCGAATCAAAAGCACCAGATGTTTGTGAAGCAACTAAACATTTCTGTGCTTTGCAAATTATTTTATTATAGACTTTATTTTTTTATTTATCAGTGTTTTTTTTCTTTGTTAAAGTTTGCAGAAGAAAGAGTGGTACATATTTGAACGTAGTAAATTATCATTCTCTGAACATTTAGAGCTAAACTATTGATCGTGAATGAACTTGTAATGTAGTAAATGCTCTTTCTTACTGCTTTTACACTTTTCTCAGGATTACCATTTTAAGTAATGAACAAGAGAAAGAGGAATGCATCTCTCGACGCAGGAAAGATACGACACTGATCATAAAGAGAGCAACTGTGAGTGTATTGAGAAGACTAGTGCAGACCTGATGTGTGTAATTCCCCATCCTGATGAAGACACGCGTGAAGGGATCGGGATTCATGCGGACATTGGTCTCCTGCTAATCTCTCCCTGAACTCCTGATAAATCAGGATTCGCTGACAGGAGACACGTCTCTCAAGAAGAAATAATGATGACAGTCTCATAACATGCTTAAGACTTCATCAGCGCTGCGTTCGGACAAATCTTAATGCAATGAGGATTTATGAGGATTACAACATAATCTCAAATAATCCAAAGTGCCACGGACAGGGAAACGCTTGTAATAACGGCGTAAACCGTCCTGCGTTCTGACAACACTGTCAGTCAACAGCAGGATTAATTGTTTGTGGGGAAACGTGGCGAAGGGTCTGGAGGCGATGGTAATTTAAGAGTCGTAAAGCGCTGGACAAAAGAGACGCTTCTCAGATGATCTCAGATGCAGAGAAACACTCTTGAACTTCCAGGAACATCTGCTCTTTAATAACGTTCAAGCACAAAAACATCAGTTCGAACTTTTAACTGAAACCTTGCAGTTGGATGTAACATTTTATAAATGTTTCAGAACGTTCAGAGAACATTCAAAAGTAACATCCCATAATGTTTGAAGAATGCAATGGAATGTTTCTTTAACATTCTAATAACCAAGAAAAAACAGTTTTATATTTATTAAAAAAACTGGACATTTTGAACGTTCAGAGATCGGGATGGACGATATATCGTTAATTTTTAATGTTATCGCTATCGGCCCGATAAGAAATTTTGGCCGATGTATTAAAGCTGATAAATAATGGATTATGAGACATTTTTCAGTTCAACATGTGCAACACATATAACATTATAATAAGAACATTATAAATGTGTGTTTGGGATATGGCTGTTAATGGTGAGACTTTTGTTTTTGTAATCAGGCTCTCAAAAATTATATAAAAATTTGGATTTAGATTTTTCTGCCAATATATCGGTTATCGGCTTTCAAATATAAAGAATTATCGGTATCGGCCAAGTCTTTGATACATGTGCATCCCTTCAGAGAACGGTTTCAGAACTTAATAGGAACATTAGCAAAACATACATATTTGTGTTAGCTTGGCTCTTACTGAAAGTTAGAAAGTTTTCCCAGGAAGAGGAAATCTAATATTTGGAACAGTTTTTAAAGGCTTCATGTGTTTGTGTTGGTCTGATTCATCACAGTATCTCTGAATTATTTCTGATTATATCGTTTTCTCTAATAGCTTCGGCTTCATTCAGGCAGCGTCTGCCAAAGGCTCATTAGGATTTTTAAAATCTATTTATTGATTGATTGATTTTTCTCACTCTGCCATGAATATTTAAAGTGATATTATCCGTGTCCCGGTAGTGTTCGTCTGCTAATTAGCGGTTGCTGGTGTGTTTCGTTAAAGTCTTTGGTTACAGTGCATGGCTAGTGTGAATGCTGCTAATTTGTGACATAATCAGCGGCTACACAATTAAAAAAGCAATTTAAAGCATCATACATAAATGGACTTGATGCAAATTGCATAACATTCACGAGACGTTTGCACTGCTAACTTCCTGGTGTGATTGAATTAATAAGCAGTTTTATTTCTTCCTCACACACCATGTCAGTCCTGAAACATGTCGTGCAGCAGTATCTGTAAACCAGCATAATTATACATATATATACTGTATATACAGTCAAACCAAAAATTATTCAGACACTAGATATCATTTTTATATTTTTATACTAGTGAGTGCAGGACACTATAGTTCATACCCAAATATTCTTCATTAAAATTTATAAAAATTTGGGACCAATAATTATTCGGACACTTTGAGCTGATCATGTTTTGCTGAAGTGTTTTTTCTTTAATAACTAATGCAGCTTTTTACACCACAGACTGAACAACATGAAGCATTGCTTGGTAACTGGTTGAGCTAAACTGGTATTATCTAATTGTGTAGTTAAATTTAACAGCTGACAGATATTCAACATAATTCATGTGTGAGAGTCTAACAGAAGGACGGACAAAACCTGTCAAATATCCACTGATTTACTAACTCTGAGTTCTGCTCATATTTATTACCATTGTCTGAACTATAGCGAATAAACTGTGATAATGTGAGAAATATTGAAGGAGTCTGAATAAACTGTAGTATATATATCTCCAGCTCACTGATGAATAAGGCATGACGTTTAAGAACATGTAGTTCAGAGACTGAATCGCTGCCATCTAGTGGTGGAGCTCAGAAACATGTCAATCTGACTCTGGCTGAAGCTGGAAAGACTCACTTTCACTGGTTGCTTCCCAGTGTTTTCCACTAGACAACAGATGGGAATTAATCCTACAAGAGTGGATCCGCTCCGGACGCCATAAAAGACACTCGGAAACTCCACATCTGAACAGGAGAAAGGCAGGAAAACTTTGTCAAACAACCCGAGAGAAGAGAATTCCCAAGATGGGGAAACGCAAAGACGGGCAGGCGTGGAAACAGGCGGAGAGAGATTTACCCTGGGAAGTGTTTTCATCATCACACACTTTTCCCAGAGTCGATGCATGAGAACGGCAGAACACACACATGAACATGAGATCGAAAGCAAGAAAACACTCAGTCTGTAAACACATCATCAAAATGCTTCCGGTCTTCCTGACCTTCTCACACGGGACAGTGCTGACAGTGCCAAGATATTCATGTCTTACTTTCTTCAGTCGAAAATGAAAGTTGAAATGAAGGTTTTTGAGGAAAACACTCCAGGATTTTCTCCATATAGTGACTTCAATGGAGTCCGACGGGTCGAAGGTCCAAATGTGAGTTTCAGTGCAGCTTCAAAGTCTCGACTCGATCCAGCCGAGGAATAAGAGTCTGATCTAGACTAACCAGCGCACATTTATAACTAAATAAACATTTATATACTTTATAATCACTAATGCTGGTCCTGCACGAGCTGTGATGCGACACACATTACGTAATCACGCTGAAAGGTCAAGCGTGTTCCGGTTCTGAAATGATGGGCGAAAAACGTTGCTTTACCTTTTATTTATTGATTATTGATTTTTTTGTTTTTGTTTTTTGTAAATAGATTTTGATTTAGTCTTTGCACGTTTGCTTTATAAACTCTAGATCAGTTCTTACGCCTACGTCAAGCTTGACCTTTCA
>NW_027509108.1:7500-35000 GCF_051911475.1 Siphateles boraxobius
GTTTCGAGTCACCACACGTCTGACACACATCAAACATGGTACAGTGATTGCTGTCTCATCTAATGAGGGTTATGTTTAAATATATGAAATATTTGTCTCATCAGATGTTTCTCCTCAACTTCCTAATGAGAAACAAATGTAGAAACAATTTACATTAGGCTAAAATTATTAATTAGACAGCAAAGTTCATATAATTTGGGCGTCGAAGAATCTGATGGTTTTAAAGAGATTTAACTTGAGATTTTTCTTGTATGTACACACAGCTACTTCAAGGCGTTACCATGGTATCAGCTCAAAAAACAAACAAACAAACAATAAAATTTTTACTTGTGTACAGTGTTACTTTTAGTTACTTTTGGTGCTGCTTGATTAATAATAAAGCCTAGTTTTCATAAACTCTGCATTGACATACCTTGATTTAAATTTATTTTAAATGTATAAATCTGTTTTTATTTTCTTTGTAAATTAACATCTCTAGGGCATTTTTTCAACGAGTTTTCAAAGTAGATCATTTTGCAACATTTTATATATTTTAAGACATGTGCTTAAATGAGGTTAAAAAATTACTTCCAAACACATTTCCCTTCTAAGTCCCAAGGAGGACAAACGAAGACTGAAGTCTTTATTAGAGCTGATTACAAGTCTTTTTTTTTATTATTCTTATCCAACGAACTTTAGTAGTATAAAATATAGTATACAGAATTTACATCTTAATACATACAAATGTAAATAATAAAAAATACAAAATAAAAAAACAAAAGAACAAAAAACAAACATGGCAGCTTTTGTACAAGTGTACAAATTGTTTGAGCTGATTACAAGTCGAGCGCTCGAGCCTCGGATTATCGTGATGCCTACGTCACAAAGCAAAACCTGCTGGTCGCGCGCTGATTGGACGCTCGCATCTCTCTGAGTTCCTCCGCTGAAATACATGCGAACCGATCCGATCCGTGCCCCGATCCTCGAACCGAACCGAACCCGAGCCCATGGTGTATCTGCGTGGAAGATGGCCGAGTTGAGTGCAGTCCGACAGGAACTTGTGAGTATTTTCATTAGCGACGTATTTTTTTATGTGGACTGAAAGCCTTGTGTCCTGCGTCACACACGGAAACAAGTGGTCAGCAGTGTGAACTAGACTAGAGAATTCGCTCGTGTTGATGTTTTAAACCCATAATAATAATAACAATGATTAAAACTCATGTACATACCCTCGTGTTCTTCCAAACCTGTATAAACTTACTTCCGAGAAACACAGACGGGGGTCTTTAGCAGAATGTTGTTTACGCTTCTCTTATAGTGGAAGTGAATGGGGACTGGAGCTTTCAAGAA
The DNA here is from genome assembly GCF_051911475.1 of Siphateles boraxobius. Taxonomy (NCBI): domain Eukaryota; kingdom Metazoa; phylum Chordata; class Actinopteri; order Cypriniformes; family Leuciscidae; genus Siphateles; species Siphateles boraxobius. The sequence goes on from NW_027509108.1 coordinate 8,830, forward strand.
CAAAAATGACGAAAAAAAGAAGTGCATACGATTCTACTAACTAACAATATTATATACAAGTTTGTTTTTAGATATGTCTAATGTCATTGATTCTTGAATGGCTTGATATTTGCCTGCCAACTTTAAATATGCAGAAGATTTTTAATGAACAATGATTTCGATTAAAAAGACTTAGAATATAGATCATATTGGGTAGTTTTAAGATATTTTCATGGTGATTTTTGTCCTTTGGGGGTTTGACAGATCCAGTCCCCATTCACTTTCATTGTATAGAGGAAAATAGCATTGATATTGTGCATTTCGTGGATTTGTATGTTCTCTGCAACATTACCTTTTAGGCAAAGGTTCACGCATGAATCAGTTTTTCCAGCAAAGTTTACTTCCCACCTGTTAAGCTCTGTGTCGATATATGTAATTTGCATGTTTATTGCACAAACGGCTTCCTTTTTACTTCCTGGTTGTACTTTATCTGCCACAGAGAAACAGAAATCTGAGCAGTTCTTTTGGGGAGTCTCGGTGTACGTCACCGCAAAAAGATGAGCAACAGAAACTGGTAATGACTCAGCAAACATTGATTTTTTTTGTTGTATGTGCATGTTGTTTTGTCTCATGACCCTGTCCCGTGTGTGATAGGCCGTGCCGTTCTGTGGCGGCATCCGGGGCGGACTGCGACCAGGGAAGAAAATCACAATCATGGGCGTCGTGAACGCAGATCCAGACAGGTAGCTCATGTCAAAACACACACTCCCACCTTGTACACATGCAGGGACGCTCGCTGTTGTGCATTTCATCTTATCTATATAGCTCAAGTGATCAAAGTCTGTTTTCCAGCGTAAGTAGGAGTGAGGTTGGACAGAAAACCTTCTGATAAAATCACGACGTCTAGACGTTTGCATTTTTTTGAGTATGTGACCTTGTTTTGGTTGCTTCACTGTCTAATTTAAACTCAGTGTTGAATGTTCTTGCTCTCTCTCTCTCTCGGACAGTTTCGACATCAGTCTGACGTGCGGGTGTGAAGACGTGGCTCTGGATATGTGTGTACGATTCGAAGACCGGGAGATTTTGCGAAACGCCTGTGTTTCTGATAGCTGGGGTGAGGAGGAGAGGTCAATACCGTATTTCCCCTTCATCGCAGAACAACCTTTCAGGGTCAGAATCACCATCACTATCATCTGAATTTAACAGAAAATAACTCCCGAAACAAAAAAAGCAGAGACCTACACCTGTGTTGTTGAATTAAAAATTAGCCTGCTGTAATTTCTGAAGTCATGCATTACTACCTTGCTGAGTCTGTCTTTTGTTCAGGTCGACATCCATTGCGAGCACCCGCGCTTCCTTGTGCTCGTGGACGGCCATCAGCTCTTTGACTTCTACCATCGCGTGACGCCGCTGACGTCCATCGACACCATCCAGATCGGCGGCAGTGTGACCATCACCAAGCTGAACTGAAGTGAAGGAGCAGTGAAGACTGTCTGTGATACTGAAGGATGCTCTAGAATCTGTAGAGCTGATGAATTGAACTTGAAACCTCTTTTTGAGCTGTGAGGAGGCATTTCTTTTCATGAGCATCATAATTCTTTTGCTGAATTCAACATGAAACGGCATTCACAAACCATTTTCTCTGGTAAATAATTGGTAACACTTTACAATAGTACAATAATAATTAATAGAAAATACATTTTTCATTGTTAGTTCATATTAACTAATGTAGTTACTTAATGTTAAATGGAACCTTATTGTAAAGTGTGTTTTTCCTATCAGGATTGTGAAAAGTGGCTGTTTTATACCAGAAAACAGTGCTGCTGGTGAACACTATTAAAGGTGCAGTAATCGATTTCAGAGAAACATTGTTTGATACTTGAAATTGAAATTTGAAGTTAAGCAAAATAATGCTTTGCAAAGACGATGAATGACAAGGAAGAACAAAAAATGAACATGCAGTACACAAGAGAATATACAAGCAAGAGTTGGTTGTTAGTCGTCAGCAGCTCACTCTCTCTCCTCTATCACGAGTGGACACGCCCCCTACTGCTGATTGGTTCACTCTCTCCTCTATCACGAGTGGACACGCCCCCTACTGCTGATTGGTTCACTCTCTCACCCCTATCATAAGTGGACACGCCCCTACTGCTGATGGTTCACTCTCTCTCCTCTATCACGAGTGGACACGCCCCCTACTGCTGATTGGTTCACTCTCTCACCCCTATCATAAGTGGACACGCCCCTACTGCTGATGGTTCACTCTCTCTCCTCTATCACGAGTGGACACGCCCCCTACTGCTGATTGGCTCACTCTCTCTACTCTATCACGAGTGGACACGCCCCCGAACTGCTGATTGGCTCACTCTCTCTCCTCTATCACGAGTGGACACGCCCCCTACTGCTGATTGGCTCACTCTCTCTCCTCTATCACGAGTGGACACGCCCCCTACTGCTGATTGGCTTACTCTTCTCCATCATGAGTGGACACGCCCCCGACTGCTGATTGGCTCACTCTCTCTCCCCCATTATGAGTGGACACGCCCCCTACTGCTGATTGGCTCACTCTCTCACCCCTATTATGAGTGGACACGCCCCCTACTGCTGATTGGCTACAAGTGTGTTGTGCTGCTCGGTCTGATCCACTTTCAACATTTTTTCTCAGAAATCACTTACTGCACCTTTAAATTACGTCAGTAGAGGCTTTTCAGGGGAAGAGCAAACACTTTAATTAAAGATTATGAATTCAAAATATTAAAATACTAATAAGTTAAGCACAATAAGAGCAAGAGTGTGAATTCAGAAAGTAAAAGGAGTTTTGGTTTTATGTTGACTTAACAGCGTTAAAATAGAGATGCCACAATTAGCACACTTTAGAAATGAATGAATGAATGAATGAATGAGTCCAGATGTTGATGCACAACTAACAAGCTTCATTGGAGGACCTGTTATGAAAAGCTATAAATGAACGTACTGCCTGAATTTAACAGTGTCGCTCTCCAGCTAATGTTCTCAGGTGGAAAACCTAAAAAGATTATTTATTTATTTCCTGAATACGTGTTTATAAACTAAACAGTGTGATTTGAGAGTTTGATATGTTTTACAGTAATAGTGATCATTCCATTGTTATTCCGTTGACAAGCACTTGTACTTAAAAGCACTGCATTTTATGTTTAGTTAAAGAGACAAGACAACGCAATGGAGTGAAGTTCATTTAGGTGCTTTCATTTACTTGAGACCAGAAGAATAAACCCAGGGAGAAAATTATTGCATTCCAGCGCTTTTGAATTGCTGTTATGTATTTATGGTCACTGAGCACACGCTTATACAAATAATAAAAGTCTTCTAATGAATGATGTTGTGTTGTGAGTGATGTTTGTAGCAAGGCCGCACACACTATTTATTGACCAATACCGTAGATCATTTGAATAAACCAGGAGCTTGTAAACGTACAAGTGAAATTTTAGCTATACTGAGGTACAGAAAGATATTTGAAACATGTATATGACTGGAGTATCGCAGTCCTGTTATGTGAAAATTTCTCTTCCTGTCTGGATATAGTTTAATTTTTGATGTTTACAGCTCATGGAAATATAAGACTCTTGTCGTCTTCCTGCATATTGTGCTGTTAAACTCCTGGCTTCGGTTTTCCTGTTGCCGTTCTTATCTCTATTCTGCTTCCTGATGACTGAGTCTATTATAGTAGAGTTGTTTCTTAATTGTTTTCTTTTCAGTCGATAGAAATGTGCAATTTTATTGCTCTGGATCCAGAAAATGATCCTGGCTTGATTCAATATCTGTAGAAAAACCTTCTGTGTTTATATGAAATTATATTATTTTAATTATATTATATCTATTGCATCATATTATAGAAATAATATTATTGTATTGTATTGCATTATATTATATTATAATATTATATTATAATAATAATAATATATTATATTATTTATTTTAAACTTGGGTCCATGAAAATGTTTAGAGAAAAACAAATCATGCAGAGTGTAAAATAAATTATAAAAAAAAGTAGTAGTAATACTAATACAATAAATTTAAATAAATAATAAAAAGTGCATTATAATAAATATTAACTATTTTATTAAAATAAAATTTGACTAAAGTAAATATTTTAGATTAGATTAAAATAATAAAATACATAAAACATAACAGTACAGTAGAAAAAACTTAATGGAACTGAATAGAAACTAAATATTTTCCAAATTATATTTTACACATATTAATAATATTATTTTTTTCACAGAATAAATTTGGTTTTAGGCAAAACAGTGTATTTCCTAAAATAAAAATAAATAAATAATAAAAAAGTTTAAAATAAATAAATAGAAAAATTAATTAATACAGTGTAATTGATTATTTAGGTAAAACTTTATCAATTTGTGTCCCCCCCCCCCCCCAAAAATAAATAAATAAATATTTATATTAAAAGAAATGTTAAATATAAAAAAATAAGTAAAATGTACTAAAATACATTAATTAAATAAACAAATACAAACGAATAACAATAAATGTAAAAATTAGCTTACAATAAACAAATAAACAATACATAGTACAGAGTACTATAGTGAGTAACTCAATACATAGAAACTATTATTTCCAAATTATATTTAACACATTTATAATATTAATTTCTCACAGTATAAATTGGGTCTTTATACATACAAATTTATTGCTGACTTTTACATGTTAGTAATTCAGTGCTGGGTTTAGTTGAAATCTCCCAAATCAGCTTCGCCAATCAACATGAGAGTCCAGAAGTGCCACACCACAGCCCCTGATGCATGCTGGGTAATCCTCGGGAAAAGAGCAGGATACACACACACACACACACACAGACTGACAGAGTGAGAGAGAGAGAGCTCGTGCCAGTTGTGTGTGTATGTAAGAGCTACAGATGCTCGCCGTGAGGATGGACGCATCGCTCCGGACTCCTGAGGTAAGAAGATGACTGACAGCTGCGCGAGAGCTAGCCATTAGCATCGAGGCTAATGCTAGTGTTAGCTTGCTAGCATCGCCCTTGTTAATCAATGGGTTCTGATGCTACATTTAGTTTGCATGCTAACTGATTAAGTTTGAGCTTCTAAATCACCTAGAGAACAATAACATGACTGTTATGGCAACTTTTTTCATTGCTTTGAAAGAATCAGCTTGTTTTGACAGTAAGAAACAACTCAGTTTTTGCTGTCAGGTGTAATTTCACTGCTGTGATCAGGCTAACTGCTAGCCGGAATGTAAACATAACCAAAACGATTCGACTCTGTCCAAAAGACTAAATGTCAATTTAATTCGTATTTAATCTAGGATAAATATAGTTTAGGCTAAACTAATCCATTCACCCTGTTTATGTACGTTAGTTATTATGGAAAGTTGTATCAGTGTATGTCCTGTAGGCCTGCTGTTTCTTGACAGCTGTGATATTAAAATCAGTTAATTTGTATTAAATCACTTATTTAATAGCTGTACTCTTAAAGTGTGTCTTATGTACTTGAAAACTTTAATACAACAGCAAAATGTAATCAAACGTGGCTTTTGTACCTCCGAGGAGTTAAAGTACTGTAATACAGTCATCTTATGAGTAATATGAATGTTGAGTTATGATTATAGATGTAGTGCCCTTTAAATGGATTTATACTTAAAAGAAAATAGAGTATTTCTGTCAATCTGATCAAATAAACGATGATGTCCTGCATCGCATGTTAATTTTTATTCTTTCAATTCACAATAATATAAAACAGAATAATAAATTATTCAATTGGAAATCTGATGCTACGTTTTTTGTGTGTTTATGCTAGAATAGAGAAACCTTTAAATGGCATATGTGTCACTAAAGTGGTGCGAATGTAAATTGTGGTTTGGCAAAGATCATGTCATTGTTTGAGCCTTCTTTCAGCAAACAACAAGTTCCCAGTACAATAGACCGTTTAAAAGCCCTGCTTTATTTGGTTTGCGCTTTTTCTATACTTTGTAAATAATTGCATTCATTGACTGAATTCTCTTGGTTTATTTATTCATGACTCTCTGAATTGATCTGGCTTCCCTGTTGCTCCACTACTTCTAGTATTAGCACTTAATTAGTGTCTAATTTGAAGACAATCTGTCTGGTTTTACTCGCGTTGATTCGAGTTAGACAACCAGAACCGGCGTCTGTAAAGCAATCGCAGTGGTTATCAGTGCATTCAATAGACATCATTGACACAAGTCTTATTCATATCAAGATTTAGAAGATTTATTGATGGTTGTCTCAAAAGCTCTGCATGATTTAAGGTATTAAAGCACATACATTCTGGGATTATTCACTCACTAAAATGTAAAATTTAGTGTTAAAATCACACACTTTTTGTTTTCGCAATGGTAAAAGTGTTTCTTGTCTTTGCAGAAGGCAGTAATTAGACGTCGGACGACGCTGATGTAGAAGAGCGAGGCTCATGTTAGTTAAGGAGGAAGCGTGTGCAGAAACTCCCCGCTGTTCTCGCTGTTGCGTTTAAAACATGCAGCGTTGCAGAAGGCGCCGACTTTCTTTGTGTGTCAGAAATCATTTCCAAATGACTCTTTTCATTTCAAATTAAACGTAATTACAGTTGTGGACTAATCCTGTGGGCATCCTGACAGTTTAATTATATTAATAGCTTTCCAGCAGTCAACACGTTACATGCGTTCTAGGGCCGCACAGTTTTGGGACAAAAAAAATATAATTGTGAATCTTTTTTTCTGTTAAAAATTGTGATTTAATTTTTTTTGTGTGTGGATATTTATCAATATGACTATAAAATAATAATTTTTTTTTACTATGAATATTTTTATTACTAAATAAAAATATTAAACAAAACAAGAACTATTTCTGATATTATATATCACTGTAAAATTACAAAATAAGTAATTAAGAAAAAATGACAATAGTTATATTTTACTGTACAACTGAGAAAGTACAATAATAATATTTATTGCCGTCTTAATTTATTCATCTTAAAATGTTTAAAAAAAAGAGCTTTTATTTTGGTGGAAAAAACTCAAGGAGCTCTTAAAGCTTCTCTTTTTTTGACAACAAGTATGGGAAGATGGGTGGCGTATATTGCGTTCCCAAATCCACATGAAGATGAATAGATGTGATTATTAAATTACAATGACTGCGATTGAATTAAACACACACACAAACATTACATGTTTCAGAGTGAATTAGGGCTGTGAAGCGATTAATCGCGATCTATCGCATCCAAAATAAAAGTGTGCATTTACATTATATATGTATAATGTATATTTAAGAAATATTTGCATGTATATACTGTATATATTCTTAAATGTATACATGCATGTGTGTGTAAACTGTACACAGTACACACACATATATTATCTAAACACAAAACCTTTATTTTGGATGCGATTAATCGTATCACTGTGTTCATTTACACAAGGAGCTCATAATCCAGTGTTTAAGAGCAGTTCAATTTGAGACTTAAGATATTATTGCGATACTCCAAGAAATGATAAAAGGTTAACAAGATATTTACTGTTGATTGAAATACTAAATTTGATATTACATTGTGTGTGTAAATGAATATGCTTGGACTTAGTGACCCCAGAATAAAAATATTCATGATTCTGAAGCTGAAAATACAGAATTATTTTAGATGGATATGCTTGTATTCTGTCACTTACTAGATATATTTAAAATAATGTAGACAACTTTTACATTTTTTTTAATTTTCATTTTGGGTGAATTATACACAATACGTAATGTCACTATCCACGATACATATTGTTGCATTTTTGTATTGCAATATATTGTGACACCCCTAGTAAGATTAGATTTGTATGTGTTTTTCCATTTCATTTGCCAAGAAAACTTTCTCAAACGATCACAAGTATAGATCTAGTTGTTGCCAAAATCTTACCTGGTGTTTCATTGGAAAATACTGGTCTGTAAGATTACAATTTGTACTTGTTTTACCAAAGTCCTATTCATGATGCTAATCTAGCGTACATTGCTTTGCTAATCTGCTGCAGGCGTGAGCTCTTGGCCGTGTGTTTCTGCTCAGGTCCCCATGGAGCCTGACGTGATACGCATGTACTCCTCTTCTCCCCCCCCGATGGAGGATGGCGTCGAGGACGAGGACGATGAATTCAGTGACTTCACCGGCGTCCCGAACAGCACCAGCTTCTCAGAGTTCGACACGCCCACCTCGTTCAACCAGAATCGGGCTTTAAACGCCACCTCGCCGCCGGAGCTACTAAGCAACGGGAGAATCGTGGGACTGTCGTCTCAAACCGCAAAGGCTAATGGGGTAGTGCCTAGCCAGACTGGCACGCCCAATGGCAGAACGGTTAGTGTGGAGGAACTTAAAAAGTTGACCGAGCATCAAGCTCACATCACGTCCCTGGAGTTTGCAACCGGATCGCGGACTGACAGCGACTGCAACGGCACTGCTGAAGTGCTAACAAACGGATTTGCAACATTAGACCAAGTAGGAAGCCCACCTACGCCACACAAAAACAATGAAAGTCCAGATGATTTTGCAGATTTTGCTGCTTTTTCAAATGCTGAACACAACCAGCCTTCAAACACAGACTGGGAACATTCAAATCAACCAGCGCAGAATGACATTAGCAGCGGTGTTGTTGAAGTGCGAGGAGCTAGTAAAGTGGACGACAGCAGTGATTCGAGAAACACAGGTTTTGGATTCCCTTTGGAAAACTCGGAAGGTCTCAGCAACGGGAGCTTGGATTTCCATGAAGGGTCGGATTTAGATCATAAGGATCTAGAAGTTGATGCTACTGAAGCTGTTAGCACAGCGCAACCGCTAGCCGTTAACGGTGTAGCCGATGATAGCGGCGTTTCGCCAGACTCTGAGGAGAGATGTAGTACTGAACAATCAGATGAGAAAGGCTCAGAGAACGAGAACGAAGAAACCGAGACGGAAACAGAGACTTCCTTCGGTCGGCCGCTATCGACAGACGCGCTCGAAGAATTCGGCGACTTTAGCACGACAGGATCCGTACCTTCGCCTCCGCTTCAGGAGGACACTGCCACTCCGGCCGATCACAGCCAACTTGCCGAGGACGACGATGAGGATTTCGGAGATTTCGGGGACTTTGGAGACGCTAGCTCATTTAACGCGACTGGATTTGCTGATTTTGACCAGCAGGGGGCCACAACGCTAGTCGCTCAGGCCGAAACGGACCCCAAAATGGATGGTGAAGACGATGAATTTGGCGATTTTGACACATCAAAAGAACCTAGTAAAACGGATTTGGCAGGTGAGGAAGCAACTACGTTTGCAGAGTTTCCTGGAAGTGACAGTTTTGCAGATTTCAGCTCCGCTCAGGTGGAAAATGGCGGAGGATGGCAGGCTTTCTCTGAGCCGGATCAGAGCCAGAATGGAGAGGAATCGTGGGCAGCATTCGAGCAGGAACAGGATTCATTGTGTACTGAAAAAACTGGAGACGAATGGCACGGGGGCCAGACGGTTATGGCGCCCCCTACTGGTGCGGAGGAGCGCAAAAGTTCTACAACGGTAGGTCTGATTATCTAAAATATTGGTTGGTTGATTTATATTTACTGTTTTTCACTTTGTGCCTTTCTGCTCCTCAATGTGTTGTCCTAAACGGTGAAAGGTATTGAAAACTGGCCAGATGGTTTACTCTTTCTACATGACTGATTAAGCATTATTCTCTTTCATTAATTTCACAGAACAAGATAGTCATTAAGTCGAAACTAAACCATGTTAAAAATAGAAAAACCCTTTATTTTAAAATAAATCAATTTACTCTTTCTAGGCGTAAAGATCAATAACAGACAAATATTGGGTAATATTTTCAGTTTTTAATTGCACTGGGCTATTACCATCAGTAATTTTCTGTAATAAATGTGCACTGTCATTCAGAAGTTTGGGGTCTGTAAGATCTGTAGCAACAGTAATATTGTGAAACTGTTTTCAATGTGAAGTTTTGTTAAAATATATATTCTTGTGATCAAAGCTGAATTTTCAGCATCATTACTCCAGTCGTCAGTGTCACATGATCCTTCAGAAATCACTCTAATATGATGATTTGATGCTCAAGAATCATTTCTGATTATTATCAATGTTGAAAATAGTTGTGCTGCTCAATATTGTTGTGAAAATGTGATTGGCATCACAAGGATAGAAAGTAAAAAAAAACAGCATTTACTTGAAATAGACATTTTTTGTAACATTATACATGTTTACTGTCACTTTGGATCAATTTAATGCTGAATAAAAATGAATAATTTATATATATATATATATATATATATATATATATATAAAAAATCTTACCGACCCCAAACATTTTGTACAGCTGTGTATGTTTATAATCAAGGTTTCTCTCACCTCGTCCACTATCTTGGATTTAGTTCAATTGACAGTTCTATATTTCAGAAATATCTTGTTCAAAAGGTCTTTGTTAAAGCCGTTGTTTTCTTTTGTGTTTTCTACCAAGACTGCGCTGTTCAGCCGTTTGGAGAAGATTTTCCAGGCCAGTTTCGAGCTGGTTCTCGCTCCTCAGGTGGAGGAAGACGTGACCACGCTCAACACCTTCCTCAAACCTCCTGACACATCAGAACAGGAGCACAGCGACAGAGAAAAGACCAACGGGTGAGAAGCCACGGGTGTTTGCTGAGGGCCAAATGCTTTAATGAAAGTCTTCATTATTTTGCTGTGGTCTCTGTCTCCTCCTGTGGGTTTTGTAGGGCGTTGCGGGACGTGTGGCAGCAACTTCAGGATGTTAACAATGCTTACGGTCTCCGGTACCAGTGGGGTGGCTCTCACACCAATAAAGCCCTGCTCTGCTCTCTTGGCATTGACACCAGAAATATAGTGAGTCGGATTGTGAAAAAAACATGGGATTTTGTCAAGTTTCTTGTTTGTAAAGTGGACCTTTACATGTTTAACTTCAGTCCTTCCAACAGGAGTTATTCTCTACATCAGTGTCTCTGGCAATGTTTACATGCAACCAAATAATCAGTTAGTAATTGGATTGATGGATCTCAAAAAGCCTTCATGTGCCTTAATCGATCTGATTGAGCTCGATCCGAATGAAATTTCAATCGGATTGTAAGAGGTGGTTTATTCCTTTTCTAATCCGATCAAGAGAACATTGTAAACACTTGATCGGATGAAAAACTGAAACTGAAAGGACTGTGCAATGACGATGAAAATAGCGTAATAATGTATGATGCGCGGAACGAGCTGTTCTTCCTGTTGAATCAAAAAAAAAATTTCTTTGAGGAATATTCGTAATTCGATTTTTATTTGACAGTGTAGTCTTGAGTTAATGAATAAACGGGAATGAACACGTCACAATATTCCTCATTTAAATAATTCATACGCAGAATAAAGGGGCGGGGCCTGGTTGAATTAGTTAGTAGTGGGTTGAAACTGGTGGTTATGGTAAGGAGCGGGACATTTCCCAAACACACTCGACCAATCACAACATACTATACGGGGAAAATAGTGTGTTTTGAACATTCAAGCATGAGAACCTATTATAGTAGACCCTAAAAACAAAATCAAGACTCAATAATATGGCCTCTAACTTTTCTCATCTCCTGTTTTTGTCTCTTTCTCCTCAGCTGTTCACAGGCCATAAAAAGCAGCCTGTAATTGTGCCAATGTACGCTGCCAGTCTGGTGAGTCGAGCCCAGCTGCAGTGTCTGTGTGTGTGTGTGTGTGTGTGTGTGTGTGTGTGTGTGTGTGTGTGTGTGTGTGTGTGTGTGTGTGTGCTGGTTTATTTTAATAATCTCTCCAGTTCATGTGTGTTTAATCAATCAATCATTCAATTCAATTCACATTTATTTGTACAGCGCTTTTCACAATACACATCGTTTCAAAGCAAGGCAAGTTTATTTATATAGCACCTTTCACACAGTATGGCAATTCAAAGTGATTTATAGAAAGGAATTAAAATAATCACAAAATAAAAGCAAGGTAAATTAAAACGGTTATAAAAGAAATTAAAAGAGATATTATGATTATGAATTAAAAGAGTAAAAAGATGATACATAGATAAACTTCTCATCTGTTAAACTCCATGTATTACTCCGAGATTTTCACGTGGTGATTAAACTGTGTCTGTGGTGTTCAAAGCAGCTTTACTGAAAATGCACGAAGGTCTAAGTTCTGCATTTCAGAAATGTACACGCAAAAAAATCACAGTTAGCTAAAAATGTATTAATTTAAACAATGTAGTAATTTAATGCAGAAGAAGTAGTTTTATTTATATAGCGTCTTTCCGTAGCTCAAAACAATGAGCTCATTGAAGTAATGAATATTTGTTTGTTAACAAATGATTACGACATTTAGAAGAAGAAAAAAGAAGTAATCTGTGGCGTGTGTGTGTGCAGGGAATGCTGGAACCCACGAAAGAGCCGGTGAAGCCCGTCTCCGCCGCTGAAATGATCGCCTCAATAGCACAATCTCCTGCAGTCGTCTCGGAGTTGAACAGCTGTCCTCCAGACGCCGCGCAGGTGAGCGTCTTCACTGACCTTCACCTGATAAAACACTTCACTCACAAATCTGAATATTGCAGCATATCGCACACTGTATAAAGTTAGATATATAGATTATCCAACTTTATCCGCGTACACAGTGTATATTCAGATAAAGTGATATTTAGTATACTATATTGCAAATCTCAATTACATGATTATCTGTATGGTTGCAAAATGTAATGATATTATCGCTCAGCTCTATATATAAAGTTGGATATATAAGTATAACGTTATCCACGTGCATAAAGTAAGTTTGTGTGGGAGGATATATACTATATACAACCCTCCACAATGCATATGCGAGTAAATCTTCACTCTGGGCGACTAAATAATGTCTATAAGGAGCCATTGGTTAATAAATTCCTAGATTTTATTTGCCAGTGTTTAGCATAGATATATTTTTACCCGCTGAACACTCTTACTGAGCGCTTGAGAGAGAGAGAGTCTTATATACCACACAGACTCGATGCGCTACATGTAAACGATATTTTGTGTTGCATTTTCCTGTCAAAATAACGGAGTTCATTTGGTATTGTTTAACTTTTAAAAACAAGCAGAAGATATGCCAGTTTCTTCGGTATTGGGCGGAGGTAATGCTCAAACGGCAATCTCATTGGCTGGCGTTCATTTCACTGTTTTGATTTCAGCAAATCATTTTGAGTGAACGCTGAAAACGTGATTAATATTCATAAACCCAGCAGGTCATCAATCATTAGTGTGCTTTGTATATTGTTTTTAGTAGTAGTATTATTATCTTTTAATAATAATCACTATTATCTATTTACTATTATCTTTTTTTTTTTTTACAGAAACACTGAATGACCAACAATATCTTAAGCTCCACCAGTCCTGAGTTCAGTTAAAATGACAAATATACATGGTTACCATGTTTTAGCTCTAATTACTAAAGTTCTATCATTAAATAGGGCTTGATTATCATAATATAACGCTTGATTGATTGATGTTAAGAGTGTACATTCTGATATTTAAAAAGCTGTGCCATTTTACAAAGATAAGCTAATTTCGTGGAATCATATTTATTTATATATATATATATATATATATATATATATATATATATATACACACACAAATAGTATATCAGTCTGGCGAGTAAACAAATAAAGTACTAGCCAATGTCGATTCTATTGCCAAGATGAGCGTAGAGGGATGTACATAGCAAATCTCAACTGCTTGATTGCTTGTATCATCACAAAGTGTAAATTATAAAGATTTATTATTAATTTTGCATCTCTTTTGTGATGAAAGATCCAAAATCAGTAGCTACCACAATTTATAGCATCCCTTTCTTGATTTATTATTTGATCAAACTTAAAAAAAGTGGAAATAGTTACACAAAGTAGATTTAAATGCGATAGGGTAATACACCAATCACTAAATTAAATAATCGCACATTTAAAAAAAATCCAACAGATAGCTTTAAAATAGATTTAAGATTCTTTTTAATATAATTTTTTGCATTACTTTTGTGATTCTCTTTTCCCGTCAGGAGTCTCTTCCTCCCGTTCAGTTTGACTGGAGCAGCAGTGGCCTTACAAACCCTCTGGACGGTAACAGCCATCTATCGTTTCTCTCACTTACACCACAGAGAAGAATGGAGAAACTATGCTCTTCTTGTTCTCAAATGTCTGTCGATGTGACACTAACCTGTAGATTAGCAGTTGTACAGTAACCTTCTCTATGCTAATGTTGGACGTTCACGAATGCTTCTCGCCAACAGAAACGAACACTAATCTGGTCATGTAGATTTCAACACTAATCCAGATCTGAGCATATGTCAACTTCTGCTTTCCCGTTTTCTCTCTCTCTCTCTCTCTGTCCGTAACCCTTCTCCTCTCTTTCACCATCCCTCGTTCTCTCTGAAGCGAGTGGAGGCTCGTCTCTGCTCAACCTCGATTTTTTCGGCCCCGTGGACGAGTCGCCCTCCGGCCCGGCCACCTCCATACCAGGTTTGCTGTGTAACACCAGTGCTGTGTGTGTGTGTGTGTGTGTGTGTGTTCTTGATCTCGGCTCTATTTGCATCCATATCTTTAACCATCCTTTCAAACGACCGTTCTTGCATGTGTACCAGGGTTTAAAATTTACTTTTTCACTCTCGGGCCAATTTGACTAATACATTTTTTTAAGTTACTGGCCATTCATGACTTCTACTAGCCAAAAAAAGATAAATGAACCAGATTAACTACGTCACATATTATATACATATATTATATATATATTTATATATACACACTGAACAAAATTATAACGCAACACTTTGTTTTTGCCCCCACTTTTCATGAGCTGAACTCAAAGATCTAAGACTTTTTCTATGTACACAAAAGGCCTATTTCTCTCAAATATGTCAGTGAGCACTTCTCCTTTGCAGAGATAATCCATCCACCTCACAGGTGTGGCATATCAAGATGCTGATTAGACAGCATTATAATTGCACAGGTGTGCCTTAGGCTGGCCACAATAAAAAAAAAAAAATGACAGGCCACAGAAAAATGGGGACAAAAACAAAAGTGTTGCATTTATAATTTTGTTCAGTATATATTTTAAAATTTGGATTTAATAAATTAATTTCTTATTCAAACAAAATCCAGCATCTCCTCCCTTCCTCTTTCATCCTCATCACCAAAAATGTATTTTAGGTGGACAGATCAGTACAACACAAAGAACAAAAATGTATGATGTTGGAAAATGTCTTTTCTGTTAACCAAATGCTTTTTAATCTTTGCTATTGCTTCAATGCAAATGATCAAGCGTGCCGTTATTTGTTGTGTAGTGATGTTTATGTCCAAGTAAGCCAGATATGCGCAGACTCTGCTCAATACGCTGTATTTAATATATCACAATGACTCACGAGTGCAGTATTTACGCTAAATCTGTGCAGATTTGGCTTACACGAACTTCCCAAGCAAAGTGAGTAAACATAATAAGCAACCCACCAAATAGGCCAGTGATCTGACAGCGTTATAATGGTTTTACCCGGATTTGGCGGGTGTTAATTTCAAAGACTGATGCATACGTATGGTAGCGTCTCACACAAGTGTTCTGATATGCATGTGATATGCGTGTGCAGGCGTGGACCCGGAGCTGTACGAGTTGACCCAAGCGAAGCTGGACGTCAGCGGGGGGGGCAGGAGAGTGGTGGATGCGTTCGCTCGCCTCATGTCCACCGTCGAGAAGACCAGCACCTCCACCAGGTCAGTGAGACTCACTCGTTCACACTCCTGCTGCTCGGCCACACACACTTCCTCAAGGATGCTGGATATCTGTAGGCATGGACTCATTATTTGATCCGACTGCCACGTTTTTACAAAAAATTTAAACAATTGCAGCTGTTCGAAACCTGTTACATATTGTAAACTGTTTTTTTTTATGTGCAGCACTAGGTTTCTTTTCATTTTGTGGTTGTCGTCCAGTTTTTATCCAAACTGATTTCACTGTCTGATCTGTCTGATCTCTTACTTTAATCTGATCTTTCTCTGATCTGTCTGATTTGATATATCTTGCTAATATATCTGATGTCTGATCTCTCTTTTAAGGCTGAGCTATTTTATCGATTCTGCGATATAAATCGATATTTTTTTTTCCCAAGAAAGTATCAATTTTTAAGCCGCGAGTATCGATACATAAGTCCCATTCAAATCCCCCGTGTTTACCCCCATTCGCTTTAAAGCACAACGCGACAGCCCTGCTCAATGACTGACAATGAGGACAGAACTAAACATTCAAACGTGGTTACACTTTAGATCTGGAATAATATTCTAATTTTATTTTAGATTTCGGCTTTCACAGATTATAAAAAGAAGATATTTGAGATGAAACCTGAGCAACTTCCTTCCCTTCACAGCGATGCGCTGTCATTTATTCCTAAAACCCAAACGTACTGTCAGAATCAGCACGATCGGTGATTGTTGTAAAATGCAGTCTCTACTGTTGCTAAATTGCGGACGCGTTTAATCATTAAAAGAGCTATTAAAAGCACAAACATCTGCGCAAGAGCTGTTCACAAGGCGACGCGGGCCCTGAAATGGACTGCAACGAGACAAGAAAAGTATAGGCTACTTAACTTTGGGCTTCATGTCCACATCTAAACTATCAAATATACATAATAAAATAAAAATTACCAGCTCTGAGATTCACTGAAACACAGTTTATTCACTTAAACAGTTTATGTCTTAAATGGACGTAAATAGTTAGGAGAAAATGATGGTGCATCATTCACCTATTAGATCTGCACTCGGTCTTAAAGGGGCAGCGTCTAATAAACCTGCTGACGATTGAGCCATTAATGTGAATCAAGCAACAAAAGGCACTCGCAGCTCTTGAATGAATAACTTAAACTTGTCCAGTCAGAGACATATATTGTGTAAATCAAGTTTTTAGTTTTCAGTTCAAATAATTCATCCAAGTAAATGGAAAATTCACAAGATGTCACAAATCACTCTGTCCCCTTTAAATCTTTCAGAAAATGATGTAAGTGTATCGAATTATATCGAATCGTATCGTTGGCTGAATATCGTGATATATATCGTATCGTGAGCTGAATATCATGTACCGTATCGTGAGATTAGTGTATCGCTACAGCCCTACTTTTCTGTGATGTCTTTCTCATCTGTGTGATGTGTGTGATCTCTTTCTCTTATGTTTTTATCATCTGTCTGATCTCTCTGTCTGATGTTTTCCTCATCGTTCTGATCTCTCTGTCTGATGTTTTCCTCATCGTTCTGATCTCTCTGTCTGATGTTTTCCTCATCGGTCTGATCTCTCTGTCTGATGTTTTCCTCATCGGTCTGATCTCTCTGTCTGATGTTTTCCTCATCGTTCTGATCTCTCTGTCTGATGTTTTCCTCATCGGTCTGATCTCTCTGTCTGATGTTTTCCTCATCGGTCTGATCTCTCTGTCTGATGTTTTCCTCATCGTTCTGATCTCTCTGTCTGATGTTTTCCTCATCGGTCTGATCTCTCTGTCTGATGTTTTCCTCATCGTTCTGATCTCTCTGTCTGATGTTTTCCTCATCTGTCTGATCTCTCTGTCTGATGTTTTCCTCATCGTTCTGATCTCTCTGTCTGATGTTTTCCTCATCGGTCTGATCTCTCTGTCTGATGTTTTCCTCATCGGTCTGATCTCTCTGTCTGATGTTTTCCTCATCGTTCTGATCTCTCTGTCTGATGTTTTCCTCATCGGTCTGATCTCTCTGTCTGATGTTTTCCTCATCTGTCTGATCTCTTTGTCTGATGTCTTCCTCATCGTTCTGATCTCTCTGTCTGATGTTTTCCTCATCGTTCTGATCTCTCTGTCTGATGTTTTCCTCATCGGTCTGATCTCTCTGTCTGATGTTTTCCTCATCGGTCTGATCTCTCTGTCTGATGTTTTCCTCATCGGTCTGATCTCTCTGTCTGATGTTTTCCTCATCGGTCTGATCTCTCTGTCTGATGTTTTCCTCATCGTTCTGATCTCTCTGTCTGATGTTTTCCTCATCGGTCTGATCTCTCTGTCTGATGTTTTCCTCATCGGTCTGATCTCTCTGTCTGATGTTTTCCTCATCGGTCTGATCTCTCTGTCTGATGTTTTCCTCATCTGTCTGATCTCTTTGTCTGATGTCTTCCTCATCTGTCTGATCTTTCTGTCTGATGTTTTCCTCATCTGTCTGATCTCTCTGTCTGATCTCTCTGTCTGATGTTTTCCTCATCGGTCTGATCTCTTTGTCTGATGTCTTCCTCATCTGTCTGATCTTTCTGTCTGATGTTTTCCTCATCGGTCTGATCTCTCTGTCTGATGTTTTCCTCATCGTTCTGATCTCTCTGTCTGATGTTTTCCTCATCGTTCTGATCTCTCTGTCTGATGTCTTCCTCATCTGTCTGATCTCTCTGTCTGATGTTTTCCTCATCTGTCTGATCTCTCTGTCTGATTTTTTCCTCATCGGTCTGATCTCTCTGATGTTTTCCTCATCTGTCTGATCTCTGTCTGATGTTTTCCTCATCGGTCTGATCTCTCTGTCTGATGTTTTCCTCATCGGTCTGATCTCTCTGTCTGATGTTTTCCTCATCTGTCTGATCTCTCTGTCGGATGTTTTCCTCATCTGTCTGATCTCTCTGTCTGATGTTTTCCTCATCTTTCTGATCTCTCTGTCTGATGTTTTCCTTATCGGTCTGATCTCTGTCTGATGTTTTCCTCATCGTTCGGATCTCTCTGATGTTTTCCTCATCGTTCTGATCTCTCTGTCTGATGTTTTCCTCATCGGTCTGATCTCTCTGTCTGATGTTTTCCTCATCGGTCTGATCCCTCTGTCTGATGTTTTCCTCATCGGTCTGATCTCTCTGTCTGATGTTTTCCTCATCGGTCTGATCTATCTGTCTGATGTTTTCCTCATCTGTCTGATCTCTCTGTCTGATGTTTTCCTCATCGGTCTGATCTCTCTGTATGATGTTTTCCACATCTGTCTGATCTCTCTGTCTGATGTTTTCCTCATCGGTCTGATCTCTCTGTCTGATGTTTTCCTCATCGGTCTGATCTCTCTGTCTGATGTTTTCCTCATCGGTCTGATCTCTCTGTCTGATGTTTTCCTCATCGGTCTGATCTCTCTGTCTGATGTTTTCCTCATCGGTCTGATCTCTCTGTCTGATGTTTTCCTCATCGGTCTGATCTCTCTGTCTGATGTTTTCCTCATCTGTCTGATCTCTCTGTCTGATGTTTTCCTCATCTGTCTGATCTCTCTGTCTGATGTTTTCCTCATCTGTCTGGTCTCTCTGTCTGATGTCTTCCTCATCGGTCTGATGTGTGTGATCTCTCTCAGCAGAAAGCCTGTGCAGAAGGAGGAGAATCTGAGCGCTGAGGCTCGGCGAGTGATCGCAGGCCTGCCGGATCTGTCGTTCATGCAGGCTAAAGTCCTCATGTTCCCCTCCACGCTGACCCCTCTCCTGCCCGACTGATGCGTTCTTCTCTCCGCCTCCTTTCACCTCTCTTTCTCTGTGTATCGCTCTCCAGTTTACGCCATACTGACAGTTACATGATTTTAATTTCATCCTTTTGAATCCTAGCTCTTTTTGTGTCATTTTTTCTGGGCGTTTTTAAGTTTAAATGCATCATGTTATGTTAAGAGAGAGTGTATAAGATAATCGGCTAATTATCGATCGCTTTAGAGAAGAAAAGACTAGATTATTTTATTTGTAGAATGACAGTAGGAAAAGATCTGTATATAATCAGGGATGAGAGTTTCCTTTTGATTATCCGTCACGGTTAAGTTAATATGTATGAGAGAGAGAGGCACTTGTTGTTTTTGGTTGTTTGTTTTTATGAAACACTGGCTTAAAAGTCCTTCAATAGCACAAATGATTATGTGAATGATCTGATTTGTATTTAGATATATAAATGCGTAGTTATATAGACTTGAAATCAACCCACCTGCAAAATTTCCTTTTGATTTTGCGTAACAAAGGACTTTTTTAATCGTTTGGCTATTACATTACAATCAATATTGGTATTACTAGTAGGTTTTAGTTTTTTTGAGTTCACACATGCATTAGTGAACACAAAATACTTTTTTTTTTTTTTTCGTGCGAATAGTTTAAGAATTAACTTGCTTTCGTCACTGACAGACTGTAGACGAGTCCATCAAAAACTATAGAAACGACAGCTTTTCTTCAATATTTCGCTGCTCGTATTCGGTTCTTATTTTGTTTTTTGTTACTTTTTAATGTAAGTTGAAACCACTGGCTTCGGACTGTAATGTAGTGAAGGAATCGTTGAATGAATGATTAACTTGAATATATATATATATAGCTGTATCGAGAATAAGGGACCAATATCTGCTGTAACGTTTTGCTCATTTTCCTGTTATCATTGTGTTTTTGGTCATGCTGTATCTGTGTTTTATTTAATCTGCCAAATCCTAAGCAACTCTTTTGGAGGACGTCTGCCGTCACAGTGGTCCTGTACGCCAGGAGTGCATGATGGGAAATGTTCACCAGAAATCATCTGTAAAGAGTTTCCCATCTTTTGGCTTTTTTTTTCTCCCAGTTCTTTTCGTTTTGTTGTTGTGTGTGTGTGTGTGTCATTGTTTATTCTGTCTCCTGGAGGATTTTGCACATTGTAAAGACATACGGAAGAACTGCTTACATAGTTAACTGTGGCTTCGGACTGTGTACAGTCAAACTATGGATCATGTAAAAATTGTTATGGGAAAATTCCTATGGAAAACTCATACAGATGAATGATATCTCTAAAGAGCCTGTACCGAGGTCAATCGCGCATGCCTGGGTTCTTTGAAAAAACAAACTAAACAAAAAACGAGTGTGTAAATTTTCTTTAAGTGTACACAAGAAATTAAAATAATTTAAGAGAAAATGCTGTTTTTGTGAGAAATCATTGTTTTAAGCTTTCATTCATGCCTGTATTTAATTGGTTCATTTTGGAAGGACAAACTGAACGCAAGTTTATTTTGGAATTTCTTTTATTTAAGAATTGTAAATACTAAAATAGTGTAATATCACATTTCCACAAGAAAAAAGTATTAAAATATCACTTTATCACATTATAATGATATTACAAAATGGCTGCAATATATTACATCACATTGCTACTGTATCAAAATAAATATATGAAATACGCATATATACGTAACCTTTTTGCTGTACACACCATAATACAGAAAAACCGACCTTAAAAAAAATGCATGTCAAATTATGACCCAACCAAAACCTCCATAATGTGATCCAGTTCGTTCAGATCAAGTTTGAACGTCTGATTAGACGGAAGAGCCGATTGGCTCGTCCCGCCGTTTCCGTAACCAGCGAGCGTCTTAACGAGGTCGTCCGTTACCATAGAAACGCTCAGGGATGAACTGCACGGGGTGCTGTCGAACAGGAAGTTGTCTATTTCCGTGAACAGGAAATCGTCCAATGAGAAGTCAGCGAGGCATGAGGGGGCGTGGCTAGATGTGAATGGGGCGGAGTCAGAGAGAGAAATAGAGGAGTCCACAATGCTGTGCATTTCAGAAAGATCTGGATCTCCCAAGTCTCCTGAATTATCCGAGTCAGCGCCACTAGTAATGTCCGGCACGTCCTGATCTGATGTAGAAAATAAAGCAGTGATTCCCACTGTCGGACACAGAGCTTCGATTTCAGCCAGGGCTGTGCTGAAACTGTCCTTTATAACAGGAGAGGATGGAGTCTGCGGTCTGGAAACACACTCCTCTCCTCTCAGCTCGTCCTGGATGTGCCGGAGTGTGTTTGTGATGAGCACCCTGCGGGCCAGGTCCGGCTCCCCGTGTCCCGGCCGGGTGTGCAGCTTAAGTAAGGAGAGGTTGAGCACCGTCTGCCGCTGAAACCAGTAGCAGGTGGAAGACGCCTCCATCTTCATCACACCATTCTCTTCCTCCTGCTCCAGCTTACGCTTCAGGCCTTTACCCAACATGAAGCGTTTATCTAAGAGAGAAAGACACAGCGATGAAGCAAAGTGTGTTCAAAAACATTGATATTTGTATATTCATATTTTCATTAATATACATGTATGGTTATACAGTAGTCAACATTTTAAGTGGATCAAAAAAGTTAAAAGAACGAGTATTGTTCAAAATTAATGTATACCTTTGATGAAAGGTTATTATCCACTTGTAGAAATGTTGACTTCTGCAGTTAATTTTTTTTCAAATCTAAAGTAACATTTTACTTAAAGTAATGAGGAAAAATTTTTAATAAAATGAACTGAATTAATAAATTTAAAATAAAATGCCAATATTTACTAAAATGACTAACATTTTTGTTTTAAATGTTTTCTAAAGTAAAATATTTCATATATCTGATTTTTTTAAAAAGCAACACAAAAAAATTTAACAGATTTTGTGTTAGTTATTTTGATATTAATATCTTCATAAATTCAATGTAATAAAATACCAATATTTAATAAAATGTGCATTTTTGTTTTTAATGTTTTCTATAGTACAATAATTTTTTTATGTAAAAAGCAAAAAAATTTTAGTCATTAAATATTAATATCTTCATACATTTAATGAATAATATTGAATGTATCAAAATGCCAATATGTATTGAAAAATAATTGTATTCATTTTAAAATGTATATTTTATTTTTATTGAAATGTTTTCTATAGTAAAATAAAAGTAAATGTAATCAAATGAAATGTTAAATATATTAATATATCTTAATTATTAAATTGAATGAATAGGCTACAACTTACCGTAATACAATGACAATATTTATTTTAAAATGTATATTGTATTTTTATTAAAATGTTTTCTAAAGTAACATTGAATCAAAAATAAAATAACAAAAATATAATTAAATGTGAAATATATAAATTATATCTTAATTATTAAATTTAATTAATAAAATTGACTGTAGCATTTACAATGACCGTATTTTTTTTATTTTAAAATGTTTTTTTATTATTTAAACATTTCTTATAGAAACAGTTTTAATATTTTATTAACTGAATTACTTGTTAAAATACAGTAGCCTGTTGCATATTTGAATATTAACATTTTGCTCAATGAACGTTTGGTCACAAATCATAGCCAGTTCCTGTTTCCTAAATGAAAACAAAGTAGAAAAATAAGATTGCTCTTTATAGAATAGCCAAATACACCAAACTTTCCTCTTACTCAACATCCATCGAAGACAAACTCATGATACACATATGACTCTTCACTCTGGACTCTGAGATTACTGTAAATCAGAGCACTTGCTGTAAGTCACATCACTTCCTCCCATCGACTGACTGGCTGCTAGTTATCGTTAAAAGTTTGAGACCAAACTAAATGACAATCACGTGTAGTTCATGTGAACAACATCCAGAGTCTGAGAGTCACACTCAGACAAAAACAACCCGCGTTCTAAAACCGTTAAGAATTCTACAATTCAAACTTTCATGTTTGAATCTCCTTCGTTCTTTATTGAGAGTGACGACATAATCGTGTAGGCTACAAGTGATGTCATAATATAAGAAGTTCGCAGTTGACGACACAGAGCAGATGTGCAGGAACGAACCAAACGTGAATCGTCTTCGCTGTACTGTTTTCGCATCTGTTAAAAGCGTGGATTTTTACACGAATACTTGTTTCACAGCAAACCTGGAACTTGAAGTTCTTTAACTGGTCGCATTGAAGTGAACCCGTGACATTTAACGCTGCACGCCCACATTATATCAGCTCAAAGTGAAACCTCAGCTGGCGCACTGTAAAATGAAAGCTACAGGGCTGTCTTGTGCCTTTTCAAGTAAACCGACAAGGAATGAGAATACAACAGGCCCATCTGAAATGTGATTGATAGCTTTATTAACCCAGCGTGACCATCTGCAGTAACTGCAGCCTACACTGCACAACGGCTCGAGTTTCAGAGCCTGAGAGCGTCATTCAGGAGCTTTAAATACTACTGCTTTACTACTACTTTCAAGAGAATCCAAAACAATTTACACCTTCAATACATTACAGCTCCAAAAGTAAATAAATGTAAATAATCTACCGTACAGTCACGCAAAACACAAGTTTTGACCTTTAAACCCGATCATTTACACTTGTTCTAATTTTTTGTTTAAGAAAGATGTTTTGACCTTTAAATCCAATCATGTACCTTTGTTCAATTTTTTTCTTCTTTTATTTTTAAAGAAAATAACCTTTACGATTAACTATGTTTTGAGCGCTTCATAAGAATCGCGAGTGAACCGAACTGGTTTGTATGAACTCACCACACGCAGGTCAAGCGAGGACTTCAAGCTGCTCATCGGACTCGTGTAAATCCTTCACTCTTTCACTCGCGTGCGTCCGGTTCGACTCGCGCGATCGATTTCAGCGTTACAAGGTAAAGCTCGTGAAGTCACTCGTTCCGATCAACGCACGGACGAGTCTATCCCGCCTCCGAGAAACCCGCAAGCGGAGTCTTCGCGAGTGACGTAAACCTCGCAGATATCGACTTATGAATGAGTCATTCATTTGAATCGGTTTGTTTGAATGATTCAGTCTAGCCGACTCAAGAAACGCTTTTGCTGCTCGAAGGGATTTACTAATAAACGGTTAAATATGGTAATAGTTGGGGGGAAAAAACATCTAAACTATATAATTTATTAGCCTACTACAGGTATTTTACAATTGACAAGCAAGATTGTCATTTGGCGCTGTTTATCCTTTCAAAAAAAAAAAAGTAAATACCCTTACGAATATTAGTAACCATGCCCCCAGATTGATTAGTAAGCACAATTTTATTACAAATACCATGGTTAAACTATGGCTAGTGTAGCAAAACCATGGTTAATTTGTGGTTACAAGTTTAACTATAGCATATAGGAAATGCTATCATGTTTGTTTGTATTTTTTTGTAGTAAAACCATCATTTTCTTAAGGGGAATTAACATTCTAATAATGTCAACACTATACGGCTTTTGAAGTTGATTTGCAACTGGAGCGTGTTATGTATTACATCAAAAAACATGCCAGTTTTATAAAGTCTGAACCCCATATTTGGAAACTCATCTTCGCCCTATTATAGGCTATTACAAGGAATATTGTAATTGTATAACTCTCTAGAGTCTAGACTGTGAATCTTGGTCCTCTTCTGCATCTTTTTGAAATATCTTTTTTTAATTTTTTATTCTAATCTGTTTTTATTATGGTGTAGTCCTGTTTAATATACAAATCTAAGCTATTGGTTTTCCTTTATATTATTGTATTGTATTAATTTATTTGTTGTGTTTTGTTATATTTGTATTTTACTGACAATTCAGTAAACATAATTATATCTAAAAATAATAATAATGTCAACATTAATGATTTTTCTCAAAAACAAGAAAAGAAAGTTTCGACGCCAGTAGTTTTTTTTTTTAGCTAACGTGATCGCGTACAATGATCGTTGTTAAAGGGTTCATTGAAATGAATCGCTCGAGCGAATCGATTCACAGAAATGAATCATACGACTTAGCAAAGCTACAGATGTCTCCCCCCCCTCCCTCCCTCATTCCTCTCTGCATATGTCAATGAGCGTGACCTCGCTCTCCGCGCTCCCGTGGAAAAGCCGCAAATATGTGAAGTATTCACGGCACGAGCACCTCACAAAAGAATCGAGCTAAATATATTTCGTATTGTAACTCATGTTTATGTGCACATTTCTCATAGACAGCAGAAACTAGATGGAGATCAAACGGAAACGTTTCAGAAAACATCTCAACTGTTCTCAGATTTGCCAGTTTATGAAAGTCTGCAATCAACAGCCAGAGATCTCACTTCAAACCTTTCTCAAATTAAATGCTTTACAATTTTTGTAGGTGTCACAGACCCCAAATATGATCTTCATCATCATGCGAGGGACCCAAACACCCCATAAAAAAAAGTAAAAGTCTACTATGTATTTTTGTGTGTAAATATCCATGTGTTAATACTGTGAAAATGTAATATTTTAAATGTGTAATATTTAATTTTTTCCCTTCTCACTTATACGGTTATTTATTTAAATATATGGTTTAAATATATTCATATTTTTATTTTATTTCTATTAATCTACTTACACACACACACACACCTTATTTTTTTATAATGTATTTATTTGTAAACCTTTTTTTACTCTGTTTTTCTCTACACATCCAACAATTGAATATTTAAATTAAGCATAACCTTTAAGTCTGAAAGACCCAAATCTTCAACGTCTCAGGCT